>NC_056748.1:204794572-205094572 GCF_019279795.1 Protopterus annectens
CATAACTTAAACATTTCGTCCACGACAGGTCACATATGGTATCCAAAGGTTCTTCATAGACATGTATGCGCTATCACCCGTAGGCCCCGTGGAGACTTACACATAACATGGAAGCATCCAGGCTTTAAATATCCACCCTTACACTTCCATTTGTCACTTTCTATGCGAACAATGAACATGTAGCCACAGCATAGAAAGCACAGACGCACTGCTAACGACACACACACATGTCAACATCTCAGAAAGCATCCTATGAACACACGTATTACATGATATTGTATTATGAAAACAAACAAACCAGCAACCCGCGGCAGAATAGTCCCGAGTCGACACAACACAAGTCTTCTTAATATTTAAACAGTTTATTAAAACATGCAACGGCTTGTTTCACAACTTTCAGAAAAAGCAGATTCTAAAATGTTCACAATCAACAATGTGAGTCTTAACGAGTTCTTAAATCTCACATTGTTGATTGTGAACAGTTTAAGAATTTGCTTTTTCCGAAGAAGTTGTGAAAGCAACGAAAACGTTGCATGTTTTAATAAACTGTTTAAACGCTACGAAGACTTGTGTTGTGTCGAACTACGGGGAGTAATCTTGCCGCAGGTTGCTGGTTTGTTTGTTTTCCACGGTTTTGCAGTTTTTCCGTATTTCCGTAGTATGATATTGTACTATGTCGAATCCTCAAAAACCCACGACCTAACAATGTCTATGGAAGATATGCATAGCATATCACTGTAATACAACGGTACAGAACCGACAGAGTGGACAAATGTATGTTAACCCTACATCTGTATCTACACTACATTCCCGCTACGGGTGTTTGCTCCACCTGCCTCTCAAAAGATGCCTCAGCAGTTATCCATCGGTCAGCCCTGGTGTGTGGCCAACCCTCCACCTACTAATCTATCCACATCCGCATTCTTCAGCATAGCTGAGGAGGTCCCTCCTGTGGTGTTATAATCTAGACGTCAGAAACACCGAATGTAGACGCTTGCCTTGTGATGTGCCCAAAGCCGCCGTAGGCATACGCCAATCCTGCGGCTGCCCAGGGCGCCGCCTAGTAGGGCCACCTGTCTAGTAGGCGGTCACGTAGGTATACCAAGATGGGTGCACCATGTGTTGTGTTGGCGGCGCCATGTAGCCCCACAGCCTAGGGCAGCGGACGATCTAAGGCCCCTGCCGGCGGAGGGGTAGTACAGTCTGCAGGTATGTTCAGACCCGCCCATGTAACACCGGTCCACAAGGATACCCATAGTGGCGCCAGCTGCACACATTGCTATAGCGGACACACACACGCCATGCATACAGCACAGTTAGACATTCACACACCATAGATAGGCAACTACACACAAGGTGTATGTCGCCTATGGGTACAGTGTCAGGACAGCAAGGATAGCTGTCTGCCACGTAATCCAGCAGATGTCTATGAGGTGTTCTGGAATACGGACGGTGCATGGACAATGTGTGGATATGCAACGTATCACAGTTATATGTGTCAGCCGTGACAATATGCGATACATGGGGAAGACAGCTGTCCATGGTAGAGCAGCGGTACATCCACAACATAGGTACATAGATATACAAAGAAAGAGATACAGACGGACACATCCGCAGGCCCGTGAGTGTAATGTACACAGCAGCACCCCACAACACCATAGTAGGGTGCACGTGGAGAACACGCTACGGAGGTCGCCGACCAGAACAAGCACACAAGTAGTACACGAGCTGCGCCCCGCCATCCACAAACAGAAGGATGGCGCCAGGTTATGGGTGTTCCGCGTAAAACTCAGAGCCATACCGTATGAACCCATGCAGCTGGGAGCCTGGACACACACACACATGTGGCACGATGATGATTGACCACACCCCACATACTCAACCGCACAAACGCATAAACACAGGTATGGTATGCGCTACGTGGACCACCGAGTACAGCACCAGCAGAGGCACATGTACAGGTGGGTGGCAACAACCGTACAGGAATGACTGCTGGTAGGCAAGGTATGTGTTTTGAAGCATCTAAAAGCATGTTCATCCGCAGAGGCAGCTGGAAACACACACACACACACACACGGAAGGGCCGGGAGACGAACCTACGCCTATCTACATGAACTCACTACAGCATGAAGCATTTACAGAACGCGCTACCAAGTTTACTGAGCAGAGCGCTGTCAGAGGCATACTTGTAGGCTGGTGACATCACCCGCAAGACAATAGCTGGCAATAGCCAAGGTATGTGTTGCGAAGCGTCTAAAAGCATGTTCATCCGCAGAGGCAGCTGGAAACACACACACACACACACACGGAAGGGCCGGGAGACGAACCTACGCCTATCTACATGAACTCACTACAGTATGAAGCATTTACAGAACGCGCCACCGAGTTTACTGAGCAGAGCGCTGTCAGAGGCATACTTGTAGGCTGGTGACATCACCCGCAAGACAATAGCTGGCAATAGCCAAGGTATGTGTTGCGAAGCGTCTAAAAGCATGTTCATCCGCAGAGGCAGCTGGAAACACACACACACACACACACACACGGAAGGGACAGGAGACGAACCTACGCCTATCTACATGAACTCACTACAGTATGAAGCATTTACAGAACGCGCTACCAAGTTTACTGAGCAGAGCGCTGTCAGAGGCATACTTGTAGGCTGGTGACATCACCCGCAAGACAATAGCTGGCAATAGCCAAGGTATGTGTTGCGGCGCCTAAAAGCATGTTCATTCGCAGAGGCAGCTGGAAACACACACACACACACACACACACACGGAAGGGCCGGAGACGAACCTACGCCTATCTACATGAACTCACTACAGTATGAAGCATTTACAGAACGCGCTACCGAGTTTACTGAGCAGAGCGCTGTCAGAGGCATACTTGTAGGCTGGTGACATCACCCGCAAGACAATAGCTGGCAATAGCCAAGGTATGTGTTGCGAAGCGTCTAAAAGCATGTTCATCCGCAGAGGCAGCTGGAAACACACACACACACACACACACACACACACACACACACACACGGAAGGGCCGGGAGACGAACCTACGCCTATCTACATGAACTCACTACAGTATGAAGCATTTACAGAACGCGCTACCGAGTTTACTGAGCAGAGCGCTGTCAGAGGCATACTTGTAGGCTGGTGACATCACCCGCAAGACAATAGCTGGCAATAGCCAAGGTATGTGTTGCGAAGCGTCTAAAAGCATGTTCATCCGCAGAGGCAGCTGGAAACACACACACACACACACACACACACACACACAGAAGGGCCGGGAGACGAACCTACGCCTATCTACATGAACTCACTACAGTATGAAGCATTTACAGAACGCGCTACCGAGTTTACTGAGCAGAGCGCTGTCAGAGGCATACTTGTAGGCTGGTGACATCACCCGCAAGACAATAGCTGGCAATAGCCAAGGTATGTGTTGCGGCGCCTAAAAGCATGTTCATCCACAGAGGCAGCTGGAAACACACACACACACACACACACGGAAGGGCCGGGAGACGAACCTACGCCTATCTACATGAACTCACTACAGTATGAAGCATTTACAGAACGCTACCGAGTTTACTGAGCAGAGCGCTGTCAGAGGCATACTTGTAGGCTGGTGACATCACCCGCAAGACAATAGCTGGCAATAGCCAAGGTATGTGTTGCGAAGCGTCTAAAAGCATGTTCATCCGCAGAGGCAGCTGGAAACACACACACACACACACACACACACACACACACGGAAGGGACGGGAGACGAACCTACGCCTATCTACATGAACTCACTACAGTATGAAGCATTTACAGAACGCTACCGAAGTTTACTGAGCAGAGCTGTCAGAGGCATACTTGTAGGCTGGTGACATCACCCGCAAGACAATAGCTGGCAATAGCCAAGGTATGTGTTGCGAAGCGTCTAAAAGCATGTTCATCCGCAGAGGCAGCTGGAAACACACACACACACACACACACACACACGGAAGGGCCAGGAGACGAACCTACGCCTATCTACATGAACTCACTACAGTATGAAGCATTTACAGAACGCCACCGAAGTTTACTGAGCAGAGCGCTGTCAGAGGCATACTTGTAGGCTGGTGACATCACCCGCAAGACAATAGCTGGCAATAGCCAAGGTATGTGTTGCGGCGCCTAAAAGCATGTTCATCCGCAGAGGCAGCTGGAAACACACACACACACACACACACACACGGAAGGGCCGGGAGACGAACCTACGCCTATCTACATGAACTCACTACAGTATGAAGCATTTACAGAACGCGCTACCGAGTTTACTGAGCAGAGCGCTGTCAGAGGCATACTTGTAGGCTGGTGACATCACCCGCAAGACAATAGCTGGCAATAGCCAAGGTATGTGTTGCGAAGCGTCTAAAAGCATGTTCATTCGCAGAGGCAGCTGGAAACACACACACACACACACACACACACACACACACACACAAGGGACGGGAGACGAACCTACGCCTATCTACATGAACACACTACAGTATGAAGCATTTACAGAACGTGCTACCGAGTTTACTGAGCGGAGCGCTGTCAGGAGGCATACCCCTACGTGGGTGGTATCATTTGCAGAGGCAATGCGCCCGATCGGGAAATATGTCAGAGTGCGCAGTCACGCAGCCTGTTACCATCCCAAGGTCGCCGTACAGTAACACGTTAGTGCTGCAGTCGGGAATACCAAGTAACTACTGATCAGTACATCACTGCCTACTGGGCATGCTCAGACACTTAGACTCGGCACAGAGCAGACATGCATACACATGGTGCGACGGCATGGGTGGCGGAATGTGGACCGTCGTGTGTCCAGTCACACAACAGCAACCTGGCCATGCCACAGACGTGGCCGCTATGGGGATACAGGCATGCACCCAGGGTATAACTGCAGTCGGGCGCAGTGTGCACTGTGCTGTGTGTCTATCTACACAGCTGCCTACTGGGCATGCTCAGACACTTAGACTCGCACAGAGCAGACATGCATACACATGGTGCGACGGCATGGGTGGCGGAATGTGGACCGCCGTGTGTGTCCAGCCACACAATAACAGCAACCCGCCATGCCACAGACATGGCCGGTGCAGCGGGGAATATCTAGGTGCAATTAACCAGTTGTAGGACTGGCCTACAGTTTGTTGCATGCTACAGACAACCCTCCCAAACACAGGATACCTGCACAGACGTCCTGAGGACACTGGTGAGTGTGCATGCTCTCACAACAGCACCGTATTGGGTGACATGAACCACCCATACATAGACTGGGAACATTACCCATGGCACAACACACTACGCCACCGGTCCCAGGTGTTCTCACACCTGGCCACTGTTAAACAGCCATGCACCATACACACTAGGGGATGTCTGACAGTTCTGCCCATCACACATGGTGAGGATATGCCCCACACAGGATGTACAGCCCTCAATGGTGATGCCAGACCATATAGTGGATCCACTGGTCATCCACATCCTGCACCCAACACCGCATGGGTGACCTAAGTGATGACCTCTCCACAACAAACCACACACATCATACGACCGGTGTGGTACCCTACAAGTCCTCCATGCCAGTGTTGAACACAGGCCAGACTGCCAACCGCCTTACGAATGCCTTCTCTGAGCACCCCCATGCATGTCTGCAACAGGCAAACATGATAACATCAGGACCTTGTCCACCACAGGTAGGCACATGGTGTGGTGGACCCCAGCCACTGACAAGCTGTACATCAACAGTTGGAGCTAATACATGACAGAGCAATGTCAGTACCAGGGAAACCATCTCCCATTCATACCGGCGTCACCATACGGCCACACATACAATCATCCACAGCCGCCAGGGAGTGGTACTCCAGAGGGCACATGAGACAACCATAGGGCCTTCCCTAACTGTGGTAAGGACATGGTTGGGGCACACAGACTTGGCCGGAAATGGTCCAGAATGGTACAACGGTCACTGCACCCACAGACATTGTCTACAAACCAGCGGACATGTTCCATGCATACATCCACCCCCCCCCCAAGAGGGGACATATCCATCCCACCAGAGTGTAGCCTCCAAAACATCTCATATGGCCTGGAGTGATCTCATAAGTCTATGGCGGTTGACACAGCACCAATGGGCACCGATGGTGTCCCTGGCTGTGTGCTACCCATCCTCATTGAAGCCCTCGACCCACACATGAGGCCACTGTGTCATGTTAGCCTTACTATGGGCTATGTCCCCGATGGATGGCATATGGCATCTGTGGTCCCACTATGCCAGGGTAGTGCTCTTCTGGACTGTAGACAGCCACACCCTATCAGCTTGACAAGCCTTGTCTGCAAAGCTGTGTGGAGGTCCATACAGGTGCCCATGGATACAGACAGCGTGTACAGCCAATACCGAACATACCCACAACAACATAGTCAAGGGTGGATCCTGCCTCCCGGCTGCTCGTCCTGTCTGGAGTGGTCACCAAGGCCAGTGATGGGGATACGCAGGTTTGCACACAGTACCATGACCTGGTGGGAGCGCTCAGAGTACACACCACATGGGACTCATGGAAAGGCTTGCCAGCGCACATGTGGGGACATATGTCACCCGATGGTTCTCAGAAAGGTTGGAGGTCACACCACACAGGGTTGGTGTTCCTGGTGCCGTGTCACACTCATATCTGGTCTCCAGTGGAGGCCCACAGGGCTCAGTCCTGGGCCCCTGCCATACGGCATTCGACCTTCAAATGTGCATGCAATCATAGGGGGATTGTGGCAGACAAGGTATGCAGATGGCTACACACCAGCCACCATACCCAACACCCCATGTGACACGGACATCCACCTAGGGCGTAATAGACATGGATAACTGGTGCCAGAGCCATGGCCTGCTGCTACATGCCAGAGAAGGTGCAGACCTACCCAGTGTGAAGGACATGTTCAGCCCAATGTAACATGTAGGTGGTAGGCCATTCAAAATGGTGGACATGTTCATGGAAATGGGTACCACACCTGTCGGTAACCTCTGTCAACACACACAATGGCAATGTGTGTGTGAAGGCATTCCACTGTGGCCACCTAGTCTGGAAGGAATCGCATCCACATCAGGGGTGTTCATTGTACCCCTGTACACATCACACACCAGAGCAATGACTGCGTATGATGGCACATCTGGCCTGTACCTAAGCTGACACCTGCAGCACTCAGAAGGACCACAAATGTTCCACAATGCAGGGATGACGGTGCTAGGACATGTGTCACAAGCTGCACGACCAAGGGGACTCCAGCTGTATACCTTCCCAGCACATCTGCTCTGTGGTGATCTGTGCCTGGCATACACGGCCATGTCCGACCTGGGTGACATGGGCATATTCCACCTCCTAGGCTCCAGGCAAACACGGGCACAGAAGCGACTGTCAGACACCTCACCACAAAGATGAGTGGGACATGCTGGGGGAACAGGGTCAACGGCCAGAGACCACCTACGACACGGAGAGGAGTGCCAGCCCATGTTAAGGAAAGGCCCTGACTGCCTTCGCCCAGGAGTAATCATGATGTGTGGATGTGTGAACATAGTTATGCGCCAGGCATCATCCGTGGTGTCAGTGCTGGACGAGGGACTGGGGACTGATGCATGTGGCATCCCCATCCTAAGGGGTGTTAGCAGCCACACACAGTCATGCGAGGTCTCCACATGTCGTAGGGCACATAGCCTGGTATGTACATGTGCACCTATGTACCTATGTAGGGGTCCATGCCAGTTGCGGGTACCTGTACTATGCTGATGTTGCCAGACATGCCTGTGGGTACCCCATGACTACACGTGGGGAACTAATAACAGTGCTCCCAGTAGGCACATGCAAGCACACCATCATTGTCATACGGGTTAACTGAACCAACATGGTGCTACACATGTAACCACCACGCATACTGTGTACACAGATCAATGAATGCTGCACCTGCCCTACATGGTATGTCTGCTGCATGATGTCAGTGCACAGCCCACATCACATACACACCTGTCACCAGCCATACACACACACCACAACATACACATCACGAACTATGCGGACACAGGTATCACATACACCTCTCACTATCTTGTCCACCCTGTGCATCAGAATATGTTTGCATAACCGTGCACCGATGGTGTAGCTCACAGTTCTGCGGCAGAGACTTCATCATATGCACAGGGTGATATGTGTGCCACAGGCATGGGCTGTACCAATGGATGACATCATGTGTGTGTGTAAGGGCCTGTGCATTGACTGGGCATGACTGTGTAGATTGCATGTGGATGTGGTGGAGCCCTACAGTTGTGTTTGCTGTGTGTGGGTATGTGTGTACATGGTTCAGTCATCTGTGATGCCTACACAGGGTATGCTTGACAGCCCCAGACTGTACAGTGCAGGTGTTACGGCTCACTGTGTCCGCCTGCGGCGACGTGACCCGCGCCTGCCTGGGGTCGCACGGGCACTACCGGGCGGAGATACAGACTGTCCACTCTCCGATGTCACATGTCCGCTGGTAACGTGCCCACGCCGGCCGCCCAGGCCACGTCCACGTGGCCTGCTGTGTCCTGGTGTGGTTGGTGTAGTAGCAGCTGCACTGCTGCTGCTACCAGCACTGTGTGGGTGGGCATGGGAGGTGGCACGCACACGCTGACCTGCACCTGTTGGTGTTACTGGCCCACACCCACGAGCCCTATGCCTCGCCCCTACCATGTGTTCCAGCACAGACAGCTCACGCTCACGGATGGCCATGCCTCGGTCGAGGATCCCAGCCATCTCACCCAATCTCCTATCCAGAACATCGGCAAGATGCTGTTGGGCATTCGCCAATGACTGGATGTTGTCATTCAAGGAACGGATTGCAGACCTCTGCAGCCTCTGCCCTTCCAGGTTCTGCCGCTCGCACGCGCCTGTGCCGCCATTACAGTCTGGAACATGCGCCTGGTTATACCAGCTGCTGCACCCTGTACGGCAGGTGTATGTCTAGCGGTGCTCCCCCACGAGCAGCACCTGCCACATGCCTGTGTGGCACTGCACCAGTCATTGCACTGGCAACATCGTGTAGCCACACCTTCTGCAGCCACCGCACATTCCTGCTCGGTGCCAACAGACGCTGACTGACCGTCATCTATGGGCAATGGTGTTGGGGTATGTGTCGGCATCTGAACCGTGTGCAGGGATGAATGGGACGTAAGTGTGATGTTCTCCAATGGCACAGTGTCTGCCTGTGACGACCCTGCCTGTGCCTCATGCACATGGTCATCACCACTAGTATCTGTGTGGACACTAGCCTCAGATGGCCCGCAGGAGGGGAACTCACCTACAGCACCTGTCAATACAAGGACATACCATCCGTTACAATACAGACATACACACACACACACACACACACACACACACACACACACACACACACACACACACACACACAGACACATCATGCATGTGATAGTGCAGGTGGCATGCAGCATTCCCACAGCACAGACCAGTGAATGCAGACCAGACATTCATAGTGGCAGTATGCACAATGCCCTGGTGGGTACACTACAACAGGCAGGTGTCTTTTATTAGGCATGCAGTACACACATTCATGGTAGTTTGCATGCATCACCGTGATACACCGTGTGGCCACGGGCGAGTTGACACTACACATGGCTGCCGACACTATGTCATGTACACTGCAAACATGTGCGGTATCATGTGGACATGTGACAATGGTGTCCCACCACATGCACCACATCACAACAGCTGTCACAGTGCAGTGTTATGTGTACAGTCTACAGATACAATGTATGGGTAACAGGGATGTCTGTGCAGGTGCGGTTGGTGTGAGCTGTATACATAGCTGTACAGTGTGGAGTGCAGGCACTGTGCCACTGCACAGTAGCAGGACACAGGTATGTTTCTGTGCGATGCGTGACCTGGACGCATTACATTGCCATGTCTGACAATCAGTTCAGCTGCTCAGCAGCACATATATGGTGGACAATGGTGGCACCTGTAGTAGCTGTGGACAGGCATTCCATGTCACTGGTGTATCACATCGCATGTCCAGGGGGTCCACTACAGTGATGAGGCCACTATGTGTGTACAGGGTGCAACAGTGAATACCCACTGTGGATGTACTGTGTGACAACATGCCTATAGGTATCGGCCATGGCCTTGTCTGTCTGGGTCATTGACAATTGTGTGTGGTGGACATCGTGCACACGGCCCTGTGGTGGCCCATGTCACATACAAACATACTAGTGTAAGGTGTCACATTCCCTACGGATATGCAGACAGTGTGGATGTCTGCCATGTCGTGCATAGGTCATGTCATGGTGTGAAAATGTTGCAGACAGACATCCACGTGCATGGGACATGGTATGTGCCATGTCACAACGTGTGCACCCAATGCAGGGGCATAGGTCACATTGGTAACACCTGTGCTCTGGCCAGATCACAGCTCACTATGTGGTACTGTGTGCATACTGCAGAGGCATACCAATGCATACTACACATGCAGCCATTGTGGAACACCGACAACATTGTATGCATAGCTGACTGCACATAACACACCAATAGGTTGTGTGGTGTCATACCACTCTACGCTAACGGTTGTATCTACTGTACATGGGTGCTGTGTGTGTCGGGTGGTGCAGCCTGTATACCGTGACTGGGGCACACACAGGTGTGCATGTCATACCTGGACACATGGGGAATATCAATACACTGTATCATGCCTTTGACTAGCAACAGACTTACCTGCGACAGACCCTTGTCTTTGCGACACGCCAGACGATCTGTAAAGGAATGACACAAAGGTATACACATTATCCATTACTATCGCCACAGTCAGCACTGTGCATGTCACATCATGCATCTGTGAGTTCGCATCTGCTATGCACATGTCTGGTAACACAACATAGCATACTGTAGTATGCATCTTGTGTGGACATATATCTGGCATGTGTTGCTATATTATGTGTTGTACTATGACACCCACTCCCACGTCGCTTATCATACAAACATGCAACACTGACTTACCAGGCTGCTCCGACCTCATAGTTTGCACGACACCCACCTCCACGATGGACGCATGAGTTTCTGTGTGTTGTTCCGTGGGTGTCCCCAGACTGGCCAGGAGCTCCTCTGTGGCTGTGAGTGGGGCTGTGTTGGTGGACCGCCACCTGTCCCACGTTGTTGTCTGGCGATTGCAGCGGCACGCTGTCTTGCATGCCGGATCAGGTCTGTGCAGTGCCTGCGGATCTGCTGATAATTGCGGTTGTATCCGCCCAGGCTGTTCACCCTCCTGCACATCTCCTCCCACATCTCCTGTCGCTCCTGTGCCTGCTGTGGCACATGACTGAATAAGACGTCATGATTTGTATGGAGGTATGGGATGATCACCTCATCCTCCTGATGGCTGAAAGCGGAAGCCGAACGTGGCATTATCTGTAAGACATAATGATGGTGGCAGGTCACATTTACACTGCTGTGCTGGCATACTGTTGGAAATACATTGCTATGACATGTACGACATCTGCACAGTAATCTGTGAAAGGCATCGTGGCAGTGACACAGCCGATGTGTTGGCTTCACACCATTGAGCAGTGGGTGTCACATCATATCTGTGTGCCACCCCATCACACTGTACACGCACCATGTAGATGTTAGCCTGCTGTGGACATGTGTACCTGGCTGCACCTGTGTCCATATCACTTGGCATAGGTCCCCATGTGACGACGGTGCTACTGTTCACCTGGACGCTGTGTATATGTCAGTAAACATCACGCCTGTACCCATTGTGAACATCAGCAGTGGCACTGTACACATACACATGGACACCTGCACATGCATGTGTTGTGCCATGTACATCCACACAGCACTGTACGGGTGTTGGACAACTTGCCACAGCTCACCTGTGTTGCACATGTGATAGACATAGGGCAATGTGTAACCATGACACATTAGCAGGAAAGGCCATGCATAGCATGTACACACACACATTGTCCAGAGCAACACACAGCACCTGTAACACCACAGGGTGCATCACCGCCACATTACTGCTGTGTATGGTTGATAGTGAGAGTGCCGCTTGTCCATTGCACCATGTAGGATCAGGATAGCTCATGCAGCCTTGCTGGGCAGGGCTGGATGGTATGGCAGGGTATGCCACATACATGGCAGTGGGCTGTGATCCACCTGTGGGTTGACGATATTGGCAGGGTGGCTGTCCATTCCGTATGTCATTGCTATGTGTATATGGACATTCAACATGTCTATCACCATGGTGTGGACACTGGCCTCAAGCGAGGTATGCTGCACACTGCTTGCTGAGGGTGTGTCTGGTGCATGCAGGTATCACACATCCATGCATACACTGTAACCCTGGCAGGTGCTATGTGCTGGGATATTGATCAACACAGTGCTGTATGTGGACACACACCGCTATCCCGTGCACATGGATGGTTGCCTGCACTGATGTGGGTACCACATATGTGTACATCCAGTGCCTGCTGCCACCCCCATGTCTGCTGCTGCACTACACACCGCCATCCCTCCCTCTGTGAATGTGGTGTTGGGCACAGCATAGGTATCCATGTATGGGGACAGGGATGTTCACATAGCAGGGTCACTGATGGTATCGGCGATCTGACCATACACGTATGACGCACCCCTCACACATACAGCCCATTCATATTGTTGTTCGCAACGGTGACACAGCTATATTGCTATGCCGGAGACATTCACAGCCATACATACACAGATGCATGCACGTCCATCTGTGGCATGGCCTGGACTATTGCTGTGGTTCAGCACATAACGTGTTTGACTGCAGCTGGCGCAGACCTACTGTGCACATGTCTACACGGTAAGCCTGTTCTACAGTAGGCATCTGTGATGTGCTGTGCACATCTCATATCTGCACATTTGGTTGGTGTCCATCAGTCCACGGGCCAGTGGTGGGACACACAGGGATGTTGCTGAACATATATGCATGCAACCCTGTACAGCTGTAACGCTAGCCTCTCAGATGCTCATGTGTCGTGGACGTGAACAACGTACACGCACATGTGGTTGTGGGCTGCCGTCCGCACTCCATCTCCTCCTGTGGTTGCTATCATCCCACACCCTCCTTGTATTGTATGTTCAGGCTATGCACCTATGTGGGGCTTGTGGGCATGCAATACGATACGATATGCCTTTGCACCCATCACAGACAATGTCACACAGGTACACCGCAGCCGTACACGACACAGCTTGTTGTCGGCACATCACATGTGGTACACACATAACACATCTCCTGTGGGACATGGTCAATTGTACGGGCATGTCCAGCGGTCACATGCCACAGCTACCCCTACATGACAGCTATGCAGGACATGTGGCTGTACAGCTACTATCACATGTACACGAGCATTGCCCCCCTACCTACATCACGTGGTACTACCTGTGGGTATGTGCCTGCATCCATGCTATGGCCATAGATGACAATTGTACATCAATATGTGCAACATACCTCATTGGGGGTTGTCATGTGCACATGTTCCACATGTCAATGCATTGTTTGTGTCTGTTGGGCGGTCATTGTAGTGCATGGTTTACATGGCTGCCATAGCGCACTGTGTGTGATTCCAGGTACTTCATTGGGCTACCAGCATTGTACATTTCCACAGCACATTCCAGCCATCATGTAGCCATCTTAGATGACAGTGGGAGGTGTTCCGCCATGTGCACATATGTCACACAGTACGAGGGTGACTGACACACATTGTCAGGACTGGGTTCTGACTGCTGTGGATGTGTGTTATGGTGTTGACAACCATGACTGCGCCAGATGGTGTCATCTGGATGTGTAACATTCACAACACACACCTACCTTCACATAGCAGCACATTGTCCACAACAATGGACATTCCTGCATGAACACTGTGTGCAGTATGGCTGTATGACCACTGCATGTACCAGTGGTAGCCACCAGCATGGCTGCCTACAACAGCAGTGTGTATCCTGTGCATACATGGGTTACACCTGTCACAACACACCTGTGTCAGATGGCCCTGTAGTGGGTGACAGTGCAGTCCCACACATCATGTAACAGTATACATCGTGCACCAGTATGTTGCGGACATGTGAACGGCTGTGCTACTCAACATATGCACGCATGACACATCACCTGGTACACCGTGTCTGCCTTGCCACCTGCTATTGTGACCACCCTGTGATGACATTGTACGGGCCACATGGACTGGGACATGTGATGGCTCAATGGTGAATTAACCCTCCGGGTGTGTGTCTAGCCAGGTGTCCAGTAGCCAGTGGTCTGCACACAGGATACTGTACATTGGCCTACTCTGTCACTGGGACTGTTGACTATGGTCATACTGTACTTATGCAGGCATGTGGTGTTTGTCCAGTCTGACAGTCGTGTTCAACCACACTACCGTGGCACACATGACCTGCGGACATCTGCCTAAGGTGTGCAGCCCACATGTACATCTTCACATGCTATGCTGCCTGTGCAGCAGTGTCACATGTCTGTCTCCGGCAGGGCTGTCACAGGCAGGCACAGCATGCAGTGATGTGTGACAATGCTTACACCCTCCACTGTGCTGTACACAAGCACTGCACACACAGTACGGCACGCATGTCATTTATCTGCAGTGCCTGGGACCTGCCTCCATGCCCTACACAGCACACCTGCCAGTCCAGATTGTACACAGATCATACCTCCCAGGCACATACCTGGACTGCAACAAACACAGGTGGGTGGTTCCCACACCACACAGTGATTTACACACATACTGTATATTCCCCGAGACACATTGCATCATAGGTAATCCATGTTCAGATACCCATGTTTGGGACCGCTACACACATTGTGACACGCGACGGTGAATACACTGTACACCACAGGTTACATGCTGGCCGTGTTGTCATACTGTACATTGCACCTGGGACAGTTGCTACTGCCATGTACTGACAGCAACACGCACTTCCCTAGTATGGACTCCCATGTACCCACACATGCTTGGCCATGCAGTACGCATAGCTGGGTGACACATTACATGACACATACCATACCTACACTACCCTCGGCATGCACCATACCTCCATGTGTCTGTGTGCTATACCTACAGACATCCCCACTCTGTTTGCTGAACATCCATGCTTCTCAGCCCTGCTAGCCACGCCCTAGACACACGACCATCGCAACATGCATGGTACATACGCTCTACAGCCAGTACTACCGACATCCACTGACAGAGGTAGTTGATGGCATGGCACCCCGTACGATGGACAGTATACGTGACTATGCCAACACATATCACAGTGCACTTCCGCTACATTTACGCACTGGTAGGGACCATGCTATTCCACACAGAGACATGGTGGTACTGGCCTTTCACAGACGCCACAGTGGTATTCCTGTTCCATGCACATGTGCTGTATGGGCACATGTGCAGGCTGTTGCACAGTAGTTATGTTCACATGTGTGTGGTGCGCCACTTGACAGTCATGGTGGGTCCTCATGGTGCATCACATACTCCACAGCTAGCTACCTACACATGACTGGCATACATTGCAGTGTGGGCCCTCACACAGTGTGGTGGTATGTCTCTGCTGTTTGGCTACATCCACATTCAATGCAGCATACAACACTCATGCAGGCATTGCCAACACAGATGTTGCTGGCATCGTGCCTGCCAATGGGGTACCTACCAACAATACACACTCTCACTCACGACAGGGTTCCACTCCATGGCTGGACATTGTATTAACCCTGTGGACACATACATGGTACTGCCATGCACACGTTATGTCCTGGGACACGGTCCCAATGTCACCTCCGATCTCCGTAGTTGTTGTATCCCGCCAACCTGGCTGTGTTATGTCTCTGCAGCAGCACACTGCATTGACTGCTAGCCCGTTCATGGACGCTGTGTACCCTGACCACCACACTACCACATCTAACACACTACACATGGGTGGTACTGCATTGCACATATGGGGCTGCATTTGTACACCCATGACTGGGCCATTCAGTATGGCACTGGGCCACATCCTCACATACATGCTTCACACACTCATTGACGACCTCCATGCCTTTACTGGCACCCTTGTTGGGCTTCTGTGCCACAGCACACCACATCCACATGCTGGCCACCTGTCATACCATTGCATGGGTGGTTGGTGTGGTACAGAGGGTAACAAATCACACATTATCCGCTCTTTGCCCTTCAGCGCCATTCCACATTATGGTATTGCCAATGTCCGCATCCAGCATCACATCATACCCTATGTCTCAGGATGTTACACCATGTGACTCCTGTACAGGTCACACAGTGGTGCAGGCATATCATGCTAACTACAACATGTCAGGTACATGTGACATTGCACAGTCCTCAGTCATGTGGCCCCTCATGCTCACTATTTGCTTACAAACACTACATGCTGTCACACAGTACTGTCCATGCCTACATATACCACATGTACATACCTGGCAGCATTCTAGCTCAACCTACTCATACTGCTAACAACCATACAGGTGTCAGTGTGGCAGATATATCATGTGGATGTCATTGCATCAGTTACATCACACATAGTGCATACACATCACCTTTGCATAGTGACAGTCATGCACTGTGTATCACATGGATACTGTCCCTATACATGCATATCACATTGTACATGGTTGCTGTACACACACATGCCCCACATGGTGCTGTGGTTGCCATATTCCACTATGGCGTGGGTACACATGTGCAGGGCCACATTTCTGGACTGTATGTCTAGCTGATACATTGGGTGCCCTTGTACCTGTGCCATACACACATGTACACGCAGGCAATGTTACCATAACACATGTGTGGTGTACCTTACACAATGGATACACCTTTACATGTCACAGTATAGTCATGCCGTGATGTCTACCCGGCTCAGACAGTTTACATATGCAAATGACAGTCGTGAAACACATCTGTACTCACCTGCATACCACTAACACAGGGGTGTCATCTACTCTGCCATGGGCCATGTTCTCCGCATTACTGATGCATGTAGTACTCCTACATGGCGCTTGCAGTGGGCAGGGTGAATGGAGCACTCCTGCATGTGTGCACACATGCCACATTGCCCAGCCTGGGCATCTGTGTGACCTCCGCAGACTGGACACACACCGTGCTGTGGGACATAGGTCCTGTGCACATCCCACAGGGACACACTGTGTCACTGGTCATGTGATAGCTCCCTTGCTGGTAGGGTGACACAGACCCATGGTACCACCACAGTGGCAGTACAGTATAGACATACAGTTGACATCCACCTCTGCTGTTCAGTGGACACTACCATGGGGAGGGGTGACACTACTGTGTACATTGCACATGTGTTTACACACGGCCCTGCCGGACATCATTGTTGCACACATTGCACCTGCTACAGAACGTTTGGACACGGTTACTTGCTGTTTCCTCCATTTCGGGTACCTATTCTGCTACTACACTGTCCCATATGTGCAGGCCATACATATCCTGTTTATGTACATAACATTAGGCCATCCCTCCATCATGCATGCTATGCCTGTGATACTGTATATGATTTCTGAACATATCCATCATGACAGCTTTGCATTACACATAATTGACATAGTCACCCCTGCTGCGAGGCATACGTGCACGTCGTGCGCACATTCCGTATGACATCGATGGTATATGCCCATACACATGTGTGCTGTGACACTATACATACATGTCCTATCCCCTGCTGTGGCACTTCATTGTTGGATATCCACTGCCAGCATCAGCGTGGGTGGTGGCATTGTTCTGTGTTTGAAATCCCTATGGCGGACCTGGGGTAGGGTTACCACCTGTCCCACTTTGCAAGGGACAGTCCCTCTTTGGGCAGTTGTGTCCTGACAAAACATATTACAAATGGCAAATGTCCTGAGATTGTAGGACATAATTATGTCCCATTTTTATGTAATAGTTGCATAACATAGTTATTTATGTATGTAAAATTCCTAAATGTTACAAGAAACACAATAAGCAACTAAACTGCTACAAGAATACGCTTTTATTTAGGCAAAAGAGTAAAGTTCTACCCTTTGTACTGACCATGGGTATGTGTCCGCCTGTAACATCTGATGTGTGTCCCGAAAATGTCCCACTTTGGCCATTTGAAAAGGTGGCAAGCCTAACCTGGGGTTATCCCAGGTGTGTACATGTTGTCCCACTGCTGTGCACACGTTGTCCACAGTCATTGGTATGCTGCGCGGCTTAGCATTACATAACCAACTTTCACCACTCTCTGCCTGATGGACAGGTATCTTTACTTACACACACCGTTCACATACTGTACAGATTCGTCATACGTATCATGCGTTACACAACAGTACATCTCGTGGGTTCGACATACCTTTCCGGCCTTTGGTTCTGTAGTCATCAGTACTTGCTTGCTACTCCTTCTTTTGTATTCGGTATTTGTTCGGTATGAACATACGGTTTGAATATCCAGGGAGTCTTCCTTATATTCGTCGTCACCTGAGGCATGTGGGTTCATCACGCCAATAGCTGTTCCTCGGTGTGTACTTATGCGCATATCACCGGTGATCCCCCTCCATTCGTACGTTACGCGTCGGCACTAGGCCATGGTTCATTCCTCGTGTGGCCGTTGGTTATTTGCAATACCTTCGTGGGGATGGTATGTATTGTATCATGTTTGTGTGACTGCATCCGCTATGTGTGGTGTCAGGTACATTTCGCTGTGGTGTTAGCCGTGGATTGTGTGTGTTGGGTATGGTATTCTGTTCGACATGTGGGTCTCCGTGTCCTGGCGGCGTCTGTCGATGGCGTTGTGCATTCAGATGTGTAACATAGCTGTTATATTCCTGTACACAATGGATGCAAGGATGCATCAGCTGCTGCTAGTGTTTCCCACGCGGCTTGTTGCGGTATGCCGCTGTCATTGACTGCCTGTATGTTTTTGCTACGGTTTTGGCTGTTATCCCTTTGATATGTGCGATGGGGTATATCTGCGGATGTGGGTGACGGGTACGGGGTGTGGATCTTGCATTTATACATACAAGATATGCTTGTGTGTGTGCTCCATCCCTGCTTGGGGAGCTGCAGGTTACCTGTCTGTTGTTCTGGGAATGTTTGTTTTGTTGATGTCGTGGTGGTGTCGGTATCGCCTGCATGTTTGCTTCCTGCACGTATTCCTCCTTCACATCGGTTATATATCTGCGGATGTTCGTCCGTGCCTACTATCCATTGGCATTTTGTCACTGATAGTTACGGTGATTGTGGTCCTGTACTTGGGACGGCCTGTATGCTACCGGTTGCCTCCTATTCGTGTGGCGCTTGCTTACTTAACGGTCGTGGAACACACAGCGGTATTTACGGGACCGTAGGTGGCCACGATCGGTGCTGGGATAGCACATGCGTATTTTCGCCGTACATGCCTGATGCTGTGTAACGCTGCCGTATCGTGTTGAGTCTACCATATGGCCGCCATACATACGGTCATGGTTTGTACATGCGTCCTTTGCATCTCCTGTTGGCTATGGTCCTGTGGTACATTCTGGGACATTTCCGCTTTGCATCGTTTTACGTCGCCACGCGCCTAGCCACTGAGGAGATGTCAGTACTACTTTGTGGGTACTGCTGTACATACGGCTATGGTTCCTGTACTGTATGCCTATGCATGTTATTACACTCTGCCTGTGACATGTCACCTACATACACATTTTACAGTGGCACACACATTACACACACACAGCGGAACACACGCCAACCTCACCTCACACATACACATATTGCCGCCATAGCTCTCAACCTTCCATTTCCAAAACGAGGAACACACATTCATAATGTGGAACAAATGGGCAAAATGTGGAACACATACTAATGGCTTACTAACAACTTCAGCTAAGAAGGTCATAGGATGGTTAAAATATGCTGATTTACTTACAAAGAAGAACCTTTAATGAATTACTATGATTAATTTCTATTTACCAGGATTTCATTTAAATACATTCCTAACAATGAATGTGTGACAGACTATTTCAATGTGGAACTTTGAGGAACTTCGAGGAACATGAACTGTTTTAGACCCCAAATGAGGTCGCTCCTCATAATGACGTACACTTGACAGGTATGATTGCCGCTTTCGCACCGACGGTTGCACACAGTACCTACGTTGGCCGCATCGCCGGCGGTGTGTACCTCCGCACTCATATCCTATGGATATGACACGCACATATCCCGTTACTGTACCGTGGCCTGGCGATCATCCCGACCCACGGATATGTATTGATGCTGGTTGACATTTCCATGGCTGGCGTTCCCTGCTCTGCCCACCCTCCCGGATGATCGGGTTGTCGTTCACTATGTTTACTATGTGGGGATTTCGCGTCTTACTTATCTGTAAACTTGCATCCCTGGGTTCCATATTAACCTGTTGTACTTTATATCTGTGTATGTGTACATATATTTCTACGTGTGTAATGATATCTATTTCCGTATCTGTGTATGCACATAAGTACATATGTAGTCGACTTGCGGCGAAGTGGCAGCATACGGCTACGCCGTCTGCTGTAGAACCGGGCGTCGGTTGAGGTGTTGGCGTTCCATGCTCTGCTGGCTATTGGGTGTGCAGTGTTTGGGTGGTGCCTTTGTTGGAGTCACACATAGGTCCGCACATACGGTACACATTACGGGCGGACATGTTTGTGTGGCGTTCATTTCACTGTGTGTGCAGGTAAGGAGGTGTCAGTCCATGGGGCCTACGCTGTCAAAGTATGTGCTATGCGTTCCCTCTTTGCCAGGGCGTAGGCATATTGGGTACGCCTCCATCTACCTACTGGGGCTGGCACAGTGTGTTCATGGTGCTGAACGCCCTGTGCCTGTGCTTGCCTTGGCAGTTGTGGCGGGCTTGGTGGCCCTACACCATTATGTCCC
This sequence comes from Protopterus annectens, assembly GCF_019279795.1. Classification (NCBI taxonomy): domain Eukaryota; kingdom Metazoa; phylum Chordata; order Ceratodontiformes; family Protopteridae; genus Protopterus; species Protopterus annectens. The sequence goes on from NC_056748.1 coordinate 204,815,518, forward strand.
TGCAGCAGCTGTTTCCGCAGAATCATATTGTGTAGCATACACCATACTATGAATATGTGGGCACATGTGCCTGGAGAGTACTGCAAGGCTCCACCGGATGTATCCAAGCACCGGAACCATGATTTCAACATCCCAAACACACGCTCTATGATTATTCTGGTTTGTGCGTGTGCCTCATTATGGCGTTCTTGCATGTGTGTGTGTGCATTTCTGATGGGTGTCATCATCCACGGCTCCAGTGCATAGCCAGCATCCCCATCTAGGTGACCTTGTGTGATGTCCCCCCTGGTGAATACCTGATACAGCTGTGAGGCATGCCAGATATGGGAGTCGTGGTAGCTTCCAGGGCTGCCAGCACACACATCCATGATAATGCCCTGCGCATTGCACACGACCTGGCAATTGATGGAGGGGTAACCCTTGCGGTTTATGTAGCGTCTACCCTGCTCCCTGGGCGGTGACTTGATTTCTATGTGCGTACAGTCTATCGCACCCAGTACCTCCGGGTATTGTGCCACACGGTGGAAGTGGCGCATATTGCTAGCCACTCCTCCTGAGATCTGGGGAAGTTTATACACTCATGGGCATGTCGTAACATGGCATCCAGGAACTGGTGTAGTACCCTGGATGCTGATGCCTGTGAGATACCCATTATATCCCCGGTTGGCCTTTGAAAGGTACCTGTAGCCAGTATTCGCAAGCTCACACATACCTTTGTGACCACTGGGATGGGCTCCCCTCTGTTGTCTCTTGTTCTCAGGCGTGGCCGGCACAGCTCCACTATTTGCTGTAACGTGTCCCTGTCCACCCTGTAGCGCTCTACTATCTCCAGGTCTTGCAGCCCCTGGTAGGTCACCCTTGGTCTGAACACTCTCCTTCTCCTATGAGGCCTACGGTAGTTGTCGGCACCCTCCTCCGCAACTCCGCCTGTCTCTGACACATACCTATGCATCACGCCACGGCAGCACCCAACATATACATATTAAAGGTTCCCGTGTGTTTACACCCTACGGTGCGGCGTTTGGGAAATCGCGCTGTGTGTTGTGTGCATTCACACTTTATACTGTTGTGCTGTATACCTGGTGATGTCATTGGGTGTGTCTGTGCAGCCGTATCTGTGGATTATCTTCGGTGTTTTACCGTTGCAACTGCAACGGTATTGCCTTTAGTGTTACATTACAGTTGCCTGCATTGGTTTAGCTTTGCATCTTACATTACTGTTTCTGCACGTTGCACCTACTATTGCCTGCAGTGCATCCTGCAGGCACATGGCATATGATGCATTTTGTCTGCCGCCGTTATGCTACCTCTGTACTTGGCTGTGCTATTTTGGTTCTTTGCTCTTTGCATTTCTACTACATCCCCTACTATCTTTGCATTCCTATACCTCCCCTTTCCCGTTTTGCGAGAGTCTGCATGCAGAGTTGTCAGCTGCCGCCGTCTGCCCTTCCTGGATTGATTGGTGTTGATTGCTCATTACGGCTCTAATTACACTGCTTCCGCATTTCCTCATATTCTCCGCATTACCTTCCTATATCCGTGGTTGTTGACGGGGAGGCTGTCACATGACTGGGTTGGGGAACGTAGTCATCCTCGTGCACATTCATCTGTGCGCGCATTATGTACTCTCAGCGCATCTATTTCCTCACACGCCGGTCCTACTGCTGTGATGTGCATTGTACAGCCCATGTTTGCTGGCCTCCAATGTGCTTCCTCCTACAGTGGCACACCCCTCTGCGATTGACATGTATTCCGTGTAGGCCACTCCTCGGTATACTACCGCTGCGCCGTTTGCTCCATCCTTACACCGGCGCCGGTTTTGCGATTCACTATTATCTGCCTCATTTGCATGGCATTGACTGCTAATACATGGTTACGGCGCCAAACACTGCCGCCACTCCTTGACAACCCTTGCGCTGGGGTTGAGGCTTTCCATACATACTATGGTGTGTGGTGGCTGTGCATCTGATGTGTATTATACTGCTCTTTTAGGACATTCTCATATTATTTCATTGTTTTGCACCTTCTGTGCACATATCCGGGGGTTCTGCTGTGGTTTCTGCGTACATAACATTTATGTCATTATTTACAGTTTGTGCATGTTTTCTTTGGACATTCTTGGTGCCTTTCGCCATTGGCATATTGCACCTGTATGATACCTGACGTTGACAGCCTTCCATTACTCCTTGGTCATGTTTGGGTAAATGTAAACCTTTTTTTTGGTTTACATTGCCGTGCCCTAACGCTACGCCTGCCCAACTTCGTGGATCGCTATTTGCCTTCATTTTCATGGTGCAATACCACACACAGTGTGTTTAGCATACCTACGCTGGGGGCGGCGCAGGTCAGGCGCACGCCGGTAGTGCACGTGGGATTGGTTCATACCTGAATCGCTCGGTGGCCATATTTGGCTTTATAACGCCGACGCTATGCGGGCGCCTGGCGCAAGGTTCATGAATCCCGGGGTGTATAATGTAAATCTTACACCACCAATAATTCAGGGAATGCAAACATACTTTTTTATTTATTTATTTATTTATTTTACATTTGTTGACTGGGCTAGTCTAGCTGGATATATGTCCATTTTCAGGGAGATAAGCTCCAACATTTAAAGGAAATGAAAAATAAAAATGGAAATAACATGCAAATAAAATGCAAATAAAATGAAATTACATAAAGAAATACATATGTAATATATGTTTAAAATACATTAGAAATGAAGACATAGTTATGAATTTTAAAAAGGCAGTACTTAGAAAAATGCACAAGTATTGTTATATGTGACATAGATAGAATGTTATTATAATGTATAGTGAAAGAGGATGCAGGAAAATAAGAAGAAGAGGCTTTTATTTATTTATTTATTTATTTTGACTTGGGGTTCTAAGGATGTGGAATTTCATCAGGGATCAAGAATTTAGGTTAGTCAGGATTAGTACAGGGGCACAGCCATCGTGTTTTAAGGTAGATCTTGAGTTTCTTTTTAAGGAGAGATTTTGAGGGAATACTGGAATGTTCAGAGGGGAGTCTGTTCCAATGTTTTCCAACAGTGTTAGAGAACAGGGAATCACCAGCCTTGTTGTTTGCTTTGTTAATATTTACATGAAGTTTGTGTGCGGATCTTAGGGACTTTAGGTTATGATAGGGGTAAATAAGAGAAGATAGTATGGGTGCTTTGTCAGGTTGATAAAGAATTTGATGGGCTATGCCTAGTTGATTAATTTGTAGCTGTTGCTGAAGTTCAAGCCAGCCTAGTTGTTTTAGATTAGTACAGTGGTGGGTTCTGAAAGGGTTGCCTGTGGCAAATCTGGCAATGTTGTGGTAGGAGTTTTCTAATTTCAGAAGGCTCTTTTTTGATAAGTTAGTAAATATGGGAGAGGCATAGAGAAGTGGTGAGATAAGGTGAGAGTGGGCTATAGTTTTTCTAGATTCAGAAGTGAGGAAAGGTTTGATTCTGTAAAGAGAGCCTGTCTTTTTGCTATTCTTTTTCACTGTGTTGTTTATATGGGTGTCAAAGTTAAGGTTATTGTCAATTGTAATGCCTAGTAGTTTGGTTATTGGATCTTGAGATATAACTGTGCCATTTTTGGATGTTATAGTAAAGTCTTTGTGAGGAGATTTACTGGTAGGTGTGAAGAGGAGGAGTTTAGTTTGTTTTGGGTTAAGTAGTAGACATCATTGAGAGAACCATTCTTCTACAGAATTAAATATATGTTGTGTGAGGGAGTGAAGGTTTGATAGAGATGTGGCTGAGCAAATTAGTGTAGAATCATCTGCATATTGTATGCATGTGGCTTGGGAAACTACTTGGTGGAGGTCATTGATAAATAAAGAAAAGAGGAGGGGACTGAGTATGGACCCTTGGGGGACACCAATGTTTACAGGTAGTTGGGAAGATAGAATGGAGTTCCAGAGTACTGTTTCGTGTCTATTATTTAAGTAGGACTTCAACCAGTTAATAGGTTGGGTTTCCAGGGACAAGGATTGAATAATGTGTATTAGTAGCTGGTGGTTGACCATGTCAAAAGCCTTGGATAGGTCTAAGAAAAGTGCAGAGAAAGGGTGTTATGATTACAATTTTTGTTAATTGTGTCTGTAAAGGAGAGGAGGGCAGTGGTGGTGCTGTGGGAAGGTCTGAAACCATGTTGGGTATTAGAGAGTACGTTATTTTTGAGAAGATTGTCAAGCAGTTGCTTTCCATAATTTTAGATAAGGGGAAGAGTAAGGCTATAGGGCGGTAGTTGGAGATATCAGTAGAATTTCCACCCTTGTGAAGAGGTAGAATATGAGAGACTTTCCAAAGTTTAGGGACATATCCTTCAGTGATGGTTCTGTTGATAAGAATGGATATTGGGTATGCTATAGATTTGGCTGCTAATTGCAAGTATTCAGCGGGTAATAGGTGTGCAGAAAGAGTACATGGTTTGAGTTTTTTGATAAGGGAGAGAATGTAGGTTGTTGGGACAGGTTAGAAATGAAATGGGGGAGGTGGGTTTAAGTTGTTAGATATGTTTGTGTTTTTGTTGGAGTGTTGACTGGCTAATGTTATAATAGTTTCGGTGAAAAAGGAGTTAAAGTCATTAGCAATTTGGTTGGGGTTATTTATGTCAGAGCCCTGAGGGTTGGGTGTGACTGGTTTACTTGGTTGAAGTAGTTGATTTATGTTAGCCCAGAATTTTTGTGGGTTATTTTGGTGAGATTGCTGAGGTTTCAGGTAGTAGTTTTTTTATCGTTTATTATTGCTTTTTTGGTCTCATTTCTGAGTTGTTTGACGTGTAGGTAATCTGCTGTGTTTTTAGTTAAGTGAGATTTGTTCCAGATTTTATTTCTGAGATTGATTTTTTGCTTAGTTTCTTTTGAGAGCCAAGAGGCAGATTTAGTTCTAATTCTTATAGAGCGAGTGGGGGCATGGTTGTTGAGTATGGTCAGAAAGTTAGAATTAAAGTAATCTACTGCTTCATCTAGAGAAAGGTGTTTTAAGGGTGTCCAGTAACATGCATTTAGTTCAGTTTGAAATAGTTCCAAGTTGAAGTTTTTTTTTTGATCTGATTGTTCTAGTTATGTTTTGGGTAGGAGCGTTGGTTTTAAGCCTGATGATATAGGTTAGTAAGTGATCGCTTATATTGTCAGGGAGGGTACCTGCTTCACAAGTATGGGGTTGATTATTAGTGAGTATCCAGTCTAAGGTACTTTCTTTTTTATTAGTTTTATTTATTCTGGTGGGGGTGGTGATAGTTTGAGAGTAGCCATAGAGGTTGATATGGCTAGTGGGATGTTTGTTGTTGCAAGATTGCCAATCAATGTTTACATCACCTAGGATAATTTTTTCTTGGGGTATGTTTAATGATAGCCAACATAGGATCTTTTTAATGGTAGAAATATTGTTTCCTGGTGGGATATAGATGTAAATAATAAAGATGGATTTGGCAGCGTTCAGTTTGAGTTTGGTAATAAGAATTTCTGCATTGGTGTCCTGAGGAGGTTTTAGGTGGAAAGTGGTTATTTGAAGGCTAGATTTAAATAAAATAGCTATTCCACCACCTTTTTTAGATTCTCTGTCAAGGCGTAAGATATTATAGCCAGGAGGAATTATTTCAGTGTCTCTTGTTGAAGGTTTTAACCAGGTTTCTGTTAGGCAAATAATATCAAAGGAGTAGATTTCTAAGAGAGCATGTAGTTGAGTAGTTTTATTATTAATACTGCGTATGTTGAGGTTGGCTATTGAGAGTGAATGTTTGGGTTTTTTAAAAGTGGGTTATCAGTGGGTATTTGGTTAGGGGGATGATTTAAGGAGGAGCTAATAGGACCTGGGTTTGGGTGAATATCTCCATTGCTAAGTAATAGAAGTAGGGTTAGATATGCAATGTTTGTATATTTACTTTGAGGAAGGGGTAACCTTCTGTGATTTGGGTGTACATATTTTATGTGGGTTATCCTATGCTATTTAGGTAAAAGATAGCTAGGTGTGGTGGTTATGTTGCTGTGATGGTTGATGTGGATAGGAATTGCAGATGCAGTTTGTTTATTTGGGTTGGTAAGGTGTGATAGTAGTGGGTGTTCGTAGGAGGTTATCATGTGTGCTAATATTAAAGAAGGAATAAGTGAGAGCACAAGTGAAGTATGTTTGAGTATTTGGGTATGGATTTTGTACATTTTAAAGGTGGGTAATTATGTCTTAGTAACTAGTACAATTATAGTGGGAGTGGTATTGTAGGGCTATGGTAACTGTGTAAGAGAGAGGGTGTGGTTAAGAAAAAGAAGTATGGAGGGAAAAGAGATGATTGGGTATTAGTGGTTGGAATTGTAATTGGAGGTAAAGCAGAGGGGTGTGGTAAGGTAGGTATAAATATGGATACACTGGGGGTGGGTGGAAATTGGGGGTAGGGTAGGGGAGCGGAGTGAGCCCGCAGGGCGAACGGAGCGGGAAGAGACACAAGAGTAGATTGTCAGGGGTGACAATCAGTGAGGACAGAAGAAATGCAGGTATGTCAGCAGGTAAGAGATTATGTAACACTGTAGAGAGAGGCTGTTAGGGGTAGGTGTATATGGGGAAACAATTGTTAAACAAATATCATGAACAGAGCGAGTTATCAGTCTTAGTAAACAAATCTTGCAAGTGAAAAGAAAAGGCTAAGAGACCACTTACTGTAGGACAAACTCCAGAGCAGGGCACACAGCAGCCAGGTATGGTGAGAGAAGAAAGATGGCGACCCTAGTGCAGGATATATTTATAAGTTGGGGCAGGACGTAGGTGCGGAGGGGGAGGGGAGTAGAAGCGGGTAACAGGTATGCAGCAGTTTCCGCAAGATGATTGAATGTGCTACAAATCAAACAGGTGGTGAGAGCGGGTAGGATAAGAGGAGGAGAGCAGAGATGTGGGGAGTGTAAAAAATAGGAGGCAATAAGAACAGTTTATGTGGGTGAAAGAGGACCGAAATAGAAGGTAAGGAGAGGTAGAGTATTGTATGGCTGTCAAGAAAAGCGGGAAGTTTGGAAAGGTAAAGAGAGAAGACAGCAGAGAAAGGACAGGGGAAAATTAACAGGTTAAGGGAGAAGACAGCAGGATACATGTGACATGAGAGTAGATTGTCAAGGGTGACAATCAGTGAGGACAGAAGAAATGCAGGTATGTCAACAGGTAAGAGATTATGGAACACTGTAGAAAGAGGCTGTTAGGGGTAGGTGTATGTGGGGAAAAAGAGTCTAAAGAAAGATATTGTAGGTCAAGGGGAAGATATAATAAAATAGATAGTCAAAGGAAAAGTTGGAAAGGGAGTTAGAAAAGTGGGATAAGTAAGTGAGATAGATAAATAGTTGTAGCTGAAATAGAGCTGCCACCTAGTGGTCAGTCCTTTTACTCCAGGTAAGAGGGTCTCCTGAGGGGGATGTTTGGTCAGGGATAGGGGGAGGTAAGTAAAACTTAGGTATAAAGATGGGATGGGTTGAGGGTCCAGTACCTTTAGAGAGAAAAGAAAAGAAAACTTGGAGGGGGGGGTGGTTGCTGGCTAACCTAACAGTGAGGCTTGCCTACCTAGCAATATGTATAACAAGTTATTGTGCATACAGTTGTTTATAAGCTATAACAACACATACTTTCACTGTCTTATCAGGGAGTTCTCCCAGTGAGTTGGTAGACAATTTCTTAGAATTAGGTTAAAATGTCTTGGGGCATCCAACTGGGTGGATTCAGGTGAATTAGTACAGGGAGATACAGGAACAGAAGGTTTCACTGTCTTATCAGGGAGTTCTCCCAGTGAGTTGGTAGACAATCTCTTAGAATTAGGTTAAAATGTCTTGGGCGTCCAACTGGGTGGATTCAGGTGAATTAGTACAGGGAGATACAGGAACAGAAGGTGTAGGACAAACTCCAGAGCAGGGCACACAGCAGCCAGGTATGGTGAGAGAAGAAAGATGTATCTTAGTAATATATCTTAGTATAAAATATCTTAGTAATTGGTGACTCCATTCTCAAGCACACAAACTCCAGTCTTATGAGACTAGTCAAGGATGAGGAACAAGATGCCTCTCTGACACAAGGATCCATTGTGCCATGAGTGGTCTTCAATCCCTTCCAGTGGACAAATATGAATATCCATGTGGTTGTGAATGAATTATGATGTTCAGCTGTAAAGGACATGAAAAGAAACATGATGGATATCAACATGCATCTGTTAAATGCAAACATAGACCTTCTGCTCTTGGGTGAAGTCTTATCTTCATCCAGAATGATACCTAAATACAAACATAAGATGATTGACTTCAGCAATTGGTGAAGTACCTGGTATCATTGTAGATGGTTCCAGTATATGCAACCCTGAGATGTGACAGAAAACAAGTCATGTTGCTTTGCGATGGATGATCTGTATTATTAATTCCATGGTTTTGGCTTACTGGCCAATGCCCATGCTGCTTCCTTAGTAGCTTTTTAGCCCAAGTCCAGCCAATAGGCATTCCAGTGTAGCAGACTTTTTCAGCAAATTGTAATTCTGACTTTATTAAGATTGCTCTTCCCAATACCAGAAGTGTTTATAATAAACTTCCTGACTTTCTAGCTCTACTGAAACTTGAACACATGAATGTCTGTGTTGTAACTGAGACATACTTTCACTGTACTGATAGCACTCCTTCCTTTCATACAGTCAAACCTGAAGATAACTGTATAGGTATTTCTGTATTTGTCAGAGATTATATGACATTTCGGCATATGCCACAAGACCCACTGATTGAAATTACTAAACTCCAACTTACTTTTAAGGGTAAAAGTTATCAGCTTATATACTGCAATAGGACACCCTATATGTCTCCAGAACACCATATAGAGCCCCAGCATCAGTATCTGAACTACCCTTAATGAAAAATGCTCTTGATTAGGAGATTTCAATTATCTTTTGGTTAACTGGTACAGCTACACCTCAAAATTGAAATATGCAAAATATTTGTGGATTTAATAAATCTGAATTCCTTATAATGAAAATATAACTAACCCACTGTAGTTAAGAACCTTTTAGACCTAGACCTTACCAATACAGCACTTAGAGTACCTCCTTCTCTGGTCAAGTCAAGCCACAAATTAGTAAACTTCATCTTTAAATTTACAAATTCCACTGCTATAAACAATTCTGAATTTAAAGACTTTAATGATAAAATAAGTAAATTCAATCATGAAACGTCTATGCTTAATTGCAGTTTCGTCAGCCCCTTTGTAGCTTCAGGTGCCACATATGCAGTGAAATGTACTCCCAGCTACATAAATTGATAGATCTAGCAGACCCTAGTCAAAACAAATATAATGAGAAATTTAAAAATAAGCCAGCTTGGTGGTCCATCACCATCAATAAGTCTTTATACAGAAGGAAAAACTTCCTATAACAAATTAAAATCTAATGACATTAAAGACTCTGTCAACAAAGGTTAGCAAGGAACTAAATAGAATTACCAATTCATCCCCCTGGAAAAAACCTACTATCCTACGGCCTAGCATGCCTCTGGAACTCCCTTCCACCTTCCATTTGCACAATCCCTAACCAATTGATTTTCAAAAGATCTCTTCATTCGCAACTAGCATCCCAGTAGGAATGCTCATGCTCCCACCCCACATAATTAACTCTGGCTACCTCATCTTCCATCCTTCCCCTGCTTCTCCAGTAATTCTTCCTTTTTTCCCTAACACTCACACTCTGTTTCCTATGTAATTTGCAAAAATGTACTAGTCTGATATAATGTACTAGACTGCACTTCTTAAGTTTATGCATCATAATATGAATTTACTTCCAGTATTACTTTGAAATGTTACTTTGTTAGTCTGTATCATCTATATGATCCATCATAAGTATACAGAATTTCTAATGTATGCTGAACTTTTTTGTAATTATTTGCTTGAACTTTTTGCATTGTATAACTATCATTAATAACCTACCTTATCGAGATTGTTATGGAGCTTTTCTCCCCAGGACTCCATTGAAAACAGGTTCATTTTGGCCCAATGGACTATCCTGGTAAACCAACTGCAAATAAATAAATAAATAAATAAATAAATCAGGATGATAAAAGCTACATTAAAACTAGCATCAGAACCCAATGACAACTAGAACTCCATTTTTGTTTACATTAGAAGATTGAGAAAAATGCCAAGCAATACTTTGAACTAATCCTAAGTAGCATGCTGACCTTAAAAATATAACTAAATTATTTGGGGTTACATTACTGCTAAGTTCACTTCAGAAGCAATCACTGAAATTCTGTGAAATCTTCAAGTCCAATACACCCTGTAAGGTCAATATGGAATAAGCCCTGATTGTACAATCAAATGCAAATCTTCTGTAAGTAAAGTTTACCTGGATACCTCATAAGTAGTGGCAATTAAACTTTCACTAAATCTCTTATGGGGTGTTTTACTTAAGCCTAGCTACAGGATATGTCCCTGAGGCATGGAAAATAGCTAATGTTATATTGTTTCACATAGGACATCCTATCTCAGACATTAGGAACTATAGCACCATAGGTCTAATTAGTCTAATTTACAAGGTCATGGAATGGATTATCTCTGGCATTGTAAACTACAGTATTCAAAATCTCATGCAACCAGATCCACACCAGCTTAGTTTTGCCAAGGGTAAGTTATGTCTACTTAATTTAGTAATTTTATTTAAAAAGGTCACCATGTCTATTTAATTTAGTAATTTTTTTGAAAAGGTCATGGAAGTAATAGAGAGTAGGAATTCAGTCTATCTAAAAGCTAAAATACACAAAATGACACAATTAAGGGTCAAATGTTACACCTTCCATATTTCTTGTCAATTTTAGAAAAGGCCTTGTCAATTTTGTCTAATTGAATTCTCATATACTTCATATGTGAGTTTTTATTTTTATTTTATTTTATTTTTCTATTGACAGGGTATTACTTCTCAAGAAGTTGTCTTTTTTCAGGGATAATGTATGCACATTGTCTAGTTAAGTTAAGTGACTTAAGCAGTGTTACACAGTAGGCAAATGCAGGTGGAAGGCATTAAACCCTGTATTTTGGGCACAGGAACTTGTCTATTTAATATAAGAAGAAAATAAATAGTCCCAAGTACATGGATACATTTACCTGTTCTACTTTATTACCATTAGTTTCTGTTCTTTATTAAAGACTGCTAACAAAATTTTCCTTGTTCTTGCTGTTGTTTTAAACATTTTATTTTTGTGGTTCAAGAGAATTTATTGTCATCGCATGGTTCACATTACAGTTTTCATTTGGATTAGATTCTCTTATTTTTTTTTCTGAAGAGACTACTAATAATTTCAGTCTTCACAAACTTAATAATAATACAACACAATCAGGATATGTAAGTCATTTATAGTTATCTTTCCCAGTTTTACATGCATATTAACTCAATTTCTTATAATGTTCCTAATGGTACATTGAGTAAGATTACTCTTAGGGCAGTAAATAGTCTTGTCCTAGTCATTTCTTAATTTTAAAACATTTTTATGCTTTTTTTTCTTTCTACCAGCACACCATTGCCAAATTTTTGCTAAATCAATTACATGTTATAACAATTAAAGTTTTTCAAAATTTCTTTCTGTTTTATAATGTTCCATATGGTTGCTCTATTAATATAATAAATGCTGCTAATAAGTCAACATAAATTGGAAATTAATTTCCCGTTTCTCAACTTATCATACTCTCCAGTTAGATGTTACAATACAAAACAGCCATTACTTATTAAAATGTTTCAAATAAATGCATAATGCATAATGCATTTTTAGATAGTTCTAAAACTAAGAGTTCAATAACTGTTGATCTCTAATAATATAACAGATGCAAATAAATTAGAGGTGTGTCTAGCAATGTTATGGGATAAGACATAGTAGTTTTTTTTATTTCATATTGCCTTTCCAAACTATTGGAAACACTGCACCTCTTTTCCAAATCTCTGGGTATTTGTTTTACTTTACTTTATGAATCTGTTAAAACAATATGCTAAAACTTCTGCCCATATACCTCATATTGGTTAAATAATTTGTTAGGCATTCTAAGCCTTATCATTTTTTTTATCATTCTTATGAGTGATTCAGTTTATTGAGAATTAAATAAATGTCCTAATATTCAACCACATTCATAGTTTTATCATTATTATAATTGATTCCGTTTTTTGAGAATTAAATAACTTTCCTAATATTCAACTTTTTTTCTGTAATTTTTTCCTTCTGATTTCTTTTATGATGGAATTTCAGTATGTAATTAATATGCCATTTTTCAGTGCAGGTAGAATAATTTAATTTCTGAGTGTTTTTATTCGTGCCTTGTGACATTATCTTCCAAAATTCTTTCTCATGTCTGCTAATTATAACCTCTGAAATTATTTGCATTGCTTTTGAGTTAATTTATTTTCTCTAACATTGAATACATTGTCTTTTTTGTTTTTTATTGAATCTATTAAATTTTGAAAATATTGTTTTTGACAATTATTATCAAAGCAAACTTTTAATTTGTTTTTAATTATTCCCTTCATCATTATCAAAAATATGTCTTAAGTGTTCTTTAATATTTTTTAACAATATTAAATAATTGTCATATCATATTTGACTCTATCTGATGTAAATACTTACTAGAGATATTTGCTACAGAAATATACCTGGTTCATAATAACTTAACTTTCATTTTTGTCTTTATAGTATTATTATTTCTGATGTTACCATCTTTCTTATTTTTTTCCTAAACTAAAGTGACCACTTTTAGCTCTTGATAGAATTAAAACAGAGTAGTTAATTCTTAAATTATTTCCAGTATGATATAGCTTATCTTAGGTCTTCCTTTCTGGCTAAATATGTGAATATTATAGGTCTATCTTTTTTTGTCAATTTCTTATTTTCAAATTACATTTTTTCAGTAATTTTCAATAGGCTTTACCCGCAACTGGTTACTATTTTACTGTTTAAAATACTGTCCTCTTTCTTCATTAAATAATCTGATAACTTTCTAAATCAATGCATATAGGCATTAATATCACATTATGATTATTTCCCATTCATATTTAAATGTGAGATTGTTATTTTTACTTCATCCACCTTTTAACAAATGCCATCATTTCCCTCTTTGTTCTTATTCATTAGTAATTCAGAATGTATAACTTTTTAACTATGGACTCATTCTCTATCAAAATGTTCTTATTTTTGTTAATATATGATTTGCATTCTAACCTTGTTACTTTTAAATAATGCAAATTATTTAGCACAAACAAAATGCTCCCAATTTGGCTTCTTTTAAACTTTCATAACCTTGCTAAAAATAGTGGTATTGCTGGTGATACATATCTTTTTACTTTATTCAGCTGTTTTAAGTTTCTAATTCTGAGATGGGATTGTGTTTCATTTCTATGTCATGATATGATTAAAGTTTATGAAATTAGAATTGCTTCAGTCACTGATATTTGTCAGGAGTGTTCTTCTCAGCACCAGCAATGTAGCTAGAATTGCTTCATTCTTTAGTTCATATGGGTTACATGTATTGGTAACATATTTAAGTACACTTGAAAATTCATTATTTGTCCTGTTGCTTATAATACTATTGGAACTGGCTGGGTCTCTTTCTTCCACTTGCTTCAGATTCTGCTTGCATATTCTGGTACTTTATGACTTTATGTCTTTCAGTATGTTGGACAATGTAATCATTATGTATAGGTATTTCAATGATTAATGCTACTTTTATCTTGTGTCATGCACAATATTCATTTTTCTAGCATCCAGTTTCTTAACTCTTGACATTGGGTGAGTCCATGTGATCTGAACTTCATTACTGTCAATAGTGCTTTGTAGTTCATCTGTCCAATGCTTCTTAACTACTTCTGTGGTGTAGTGTTTGCACAATCCCTGATGCAACAGTCTTGTCACCTTATTGTGCCTTTCAGCATATGGACCCTCAGCCATGAGTATATTGCAAATCACAATGATGTGCAACAATGACATGCACAACTGATTCTAGTTCTGGTTTATAGAACTTGCATTTTATCTTATTTTCCCATTTCTTTAACAAACTTTGTAAACCAATGAGTATGTAGTCCACTAACCTGGGTCACCATTTTAAGCCTTTCATCTTTTGATTTAAATTCACTACATAATTATTTGTGAACTAAATATGGGTGAGCATGAGTTGTTTTATGAGTTTTTTGTACTTACCACTATATCTGTGGGCATTACAATTTTCTTTACTTTTCTTTTGGTCCTTTCTTTTATATTTTTTTCTTTTTTGGCACTTTCAGTTACTGTCTCATTCTCAGTGTCTATTCCTGCTCCTTTCTGAAATACTTCTTCAAAACTAAGCAAAGATGTCATCTCAGACTTCTACTTATGCTTTAGAACTTCTATTATGCTTTGATATAGTGTGGTCAGTAACATTATGTGTGTGTGTGTGTGTGTGTGTGTGTGTGTGTGTGTGTGTGTGTGTGTGTGTGTGTGTGTGTGTGTGTGTGTGTGTGGGTCCACTTCACATCATCTGTTGTGTGCTGTTTGCTTGGTGGTCCATTGGTTCCTTTCCCTGGGAAAGGAATTTGGCAGTTCATTGTTTTGTTAAAAGGCAGTTTCGCTGGATAGTGCGCGGGTAAGTGCAATTTGATGGATCATACTTTTGTTGATAGAAAGTAGATCCAAAAAAAAAAAAATATATATATATATATATATATATATATATATATATATATATATATATGTATATGTATATGAGTACACTTCACATTACTGAATCTCAAAATACTGAATTTCATTTGACTACGACCACAATACCTAACTTTCAAAATACTGAAAACTCATTTGATTGAATCTCATTATACTGAAAGTTTACAATCCCGAATCTCAAAATACTGAATTTTAAGCCATAGATGTGATGTGTGTTTCCCTTTACTTGCGACTTGCTTGTGATAAAAAAATTACTGTAACTTTAACTGCCGATTGTCAGAATACCGACAGTAGCATGTAAAGTAGTGTTGTAGTGTTTCTAAATGTGGGTATGTCTCTACATTTTTATTGAAAGTATGTAAAGTAATATGGTGGATGTTTCATGTACTCCCAGCAGTAGAAGCAGTGTGCATAGTACTGTAAAGTAAGTAAAAGGTATATTCCCTTTTCTCACTGTAGTGCAATCCCGAGTTTGTATATATATATATATATATATATATATATATATATATATATATATATATATATATATATATATTTGAGGGATATGGGGGGGCATTTTAAGTTTTGGAAAGAGTTAGTCATTGGTATTGTAAGTGTGCACATCTATGGCTTAAAATTCAGTATTTTGAAATTCAGTTTTATATTGTATTTCGTATCAATGAAAGTATGATCCATAAAATTGCACTTACCTGGTCACTATCCACCGAAACTGCCTTTTAATGAAACAACAAAGTGCAGAATTCCTTTCTGGGGGAAAGGAACCACTGGACCATCAATTAAACAACACACAATGGAAAAAAACAGAGCCTAAAGTGCAGGGCTTTGCCCCCCCACCACCCCTACTTAAATATACCAACCCCAAGATCACACTACATGGGGAGAGGGTACAGTTCACCATGGTAATCCAGTGGTTACTTTCCCTGGGAAAGGAATTCAGCAGTTCTTTGTTTCATTAAAAGGTAGTTTCAGTGGATAGTGAGTGGGTAAATGTAATTCGATGGATTGTACTTTTGTTGATAGAAGGTAGATCCGTGTGTGTATGTGTGTGAGAAGGTAGATCCATGTGTGTGTGTGTGTGTGTGTGTGTGTGTGTGTGTGTGTGTGTGTGTGTGTGTGTTTGTATATATATATATATATATATATATATATATATATATATATATATATATATATATATATATATATATATATGGTTTACTATCAAAATGTCGCCGTGCAATTGCACGGCTATGAAGTATTCGAACAACATATGTTCGAACACTTCATATTTTGGCAGGTTATGTGAGCGAACGTTATCATTGCGAATGGACTTTAGCTTTCGCTCATGTAAGGGGATCGCGGTACAGTGCGGTTAGGGAAATACATCTCTTTCCTCACTGTAGTGCGATCTCGGAGTTGGAATATTAAGTTAGGGGGTGTGGGGGGGTGCAGGGGGGCTTGCCCCCCTGCATAGATGTGAGTTTAGGCTAGTTTGATAGGGAGTTAAGGGAAGGGTGGGAGTGCTGTACATGGGTCTACTTCCCTTGACCTAAAACTCATTTGACTGACTCCCATTTGACCGACACCCAAATGACCTAAATTTCAAATGACTGACAACTCATTTGACTGATTCTCATTTCAGCAACTTTTAAGATATAGACTTGTTATGGGTTTCCCTTCACCTGTGACCTCTTGTGATAAAAATGATTAACTTACAACGCTGACTGTCAGAATACTAATAGTCATGCAAAAAGTAGTGTTGTAGTGTTTATAAATGTGGATTTGTCTCTTTACATTTTTATGGGAAGTATCTAAAGTAATTTTGTGAATGTTTTGTGCATTTCCAGAAGTAGTGGCAGTGTGTAGGGTACGATAAGGCATGTTAAGGCATATTTCCTTTCCCCATGGTAGTGTAATCCTGGGGTTAGTATATATAATTAGAGGGGGGGGACCCCCCCATATTGGAGTTGTGGGGGGCATAGACCCCCACCGAGTTTAGTTGTACATTGTCCAGTTTCTGTTAAGAGGGTAGGTAGTTTTTAAGTTCTGGAACGAGTTAATTATTGGTGCGCATGTCTATGGTTTAAGCTGTAGTATGTTGAAATTCAGCATTATAAGCTGTCGGTGAAATGAGAGTCAGTCAAATGAGTTTTCAGTCATTTGAAATTTAGGTCATTTGGGTGTCTGTCATATGGGGGTCAGTTAAATGAGTATTAGGTCAAGTGAAGTATATATCTATATATATATATATATATATATATATATATATATATATATATATATACACACACACACACACATATATATATATATATATATATATATATATATATATATATATATATATATATATATATATATATATATATATATATATATATATATATATACATACACACACACACACACACACACACACACACACACACACACACATAGGTCTACTTCTAAATTTTGAAACTTTCAAAACATCAAATTTCTTATGGTCATGACCATAACATTAATGTTTTGAAAGTATGAAATTTGAATAAAAAAAATAAAAACTATTTTTTTTTATGTTTTTACACCCCTTTTAATTAAATGTACAAAACTCTAATATTGCACTATAGTGAGGAAAGCAGTAAATATACCATTCCACACTGTACTGCAATCTCTGTTTAAATGGCTTGAACTTTCAGAACACCAATTGTATGGTCTCGAGAATAAGAAATTTAACATTTTGAAAGTTCTAAATCAGAAGTAGACCTATACACACACACACACACACGTATATAGAAATAAAGACCTATATGTATATGTGTATATATATATATATATATATATATATATATATATATATATATATATATATATATATGTCCCTATCAGAAGCTCGAGTTTTCAGAATTTATTTATTTATTTCGTTTGTTACCCGGATAGCGTCTGGTTGTGCAAGAAACCGGTTTTTAGTGGGGACCTGGGGAGAAAAGTTCCAAGGCAGTTTACAAATAGCATTTACAAATGACATATACAATTTACAATAATTATAGGACATAAAGGAATACAAAAAAAAAACAAGTTCTTACTGTAGTGTTAACATCAGGAGTAACAACGTTAGACATATTAAAGATAATTAGAAAATTATAAGCAATTGTCAGACATTTCAAACTATATCAATTTCCCATACATCATTCTTTTCAACCATTCTTTTGGAAGAAATGATTAAAAAAAGCCAGGAGATACTGAGAAAGGAAGGGAGAAAGAGGATATAGACATTTGCAGGTAGAGGTATTTAGCCTGGGCTTGTACAGGAGCAGAGCCTATGTTTGGAAAAGTATTCTTTTAGGGTCTGTTTAAATGCTAGTGTGTTATTGATGGTGAGAATATGCTGGGGAAGAGAGTTCCAGTGTTTGGCTATGGTATGGGAAAATAGGGAGATGCCATAGGTGTTTTGGGCTTTACTAAATTTTAATAATATTTTGTCAGCGGATCTAAGGGATATTTGGTTACTATAGAGTTGGACTAGAGTTGATAGAGCTGGGCAGTTATCAGACTTGTATATGACTGTGTGAGCGGTTACTAGCTGAGTCAGGGTAAGAAGATGAGAGAGCTCTAGCCAGTTTAGCTGCATTAATGCAGTATAGTGGTGAAATCTTTGAGAGTGACTTGTAGTGAATTTGGCAGTTTTGTTATAGCAGGATTCAAGGCTATTTAGGTTAGATTTGCGAAGGTTGGTAAATATTTGAGAGTAATATAGAAGGGAAGATAATAGATGGGTTCAAGCAGTTGTGAGTCTGGCTTGGTCAGTGAGAAATGGTTTTGCTCTGTAGAGTGAACCCAGTTTGGCATGCACCTTTTTAATGGTTAGAACAAGGTGTTTATCAAATCTTAGTCTGCTATTGATTGTAACAGCAAGACATTTTGTATGTTCTACTGGCTCTATTATAGTGCCATTAGAAGAGGAAATATAGATGGGGGGTGGAATATTAGATGTTGGGATTTGGTGGAAGACCATAAGCTTGTTTTGTTTGGGGTTAAGTATAAGTTGATGGAGAGTTAGCTAATTTTCACTGTGGTGGGCTTTTTGAGTTTTTTCTTGAAGTTCTTTAATAGTGGGGGCAAAACAGATCAGGGAATTGTCATCAGCATATCGTACAATTGAGACTGGGTTAGCTGCAGTATGAAGGTCATTAGTAAAGATAGTGAACAGGAGTGGACTGAGGATTGTGCCTTGTGGGACCCCGACACTTACAGGAAGATGAGAGGAGAGTTTATTTTCCCATAGAGTGGCTTATTTTCTGTCAGTCAGGTAGCTATGAAACCATTTTAGGGTTTCAGAGCTGGAGTAGTAGTTGGATAGTTTGTTTAGAAGTATTTGATATGATACAGTATCAAATGCTTTTGACATGTCTAGGAAGGTAGCAGATACTAGTTGGTTTTTGTTTTTAAGCTGGTATATAGTGTCAGTAAAGCCAATGAGAGCTGTACTGGTACTATGCTTGGGCTGGATGCCATGTTGTGTTTTTGCTAGTAGAGTGTTAGTCAGAAAATGGTCTAAGATCTGTTTCTGCATACATTTTTCTAAGATTTTGGCAAGTGGGGACAGAATGGCTATGGATCTATAGTTGGATATGTCAGTTGAGTGGCCGCCTTTATGAAAGGGTATAATGTGAGATATTTTCCAGAAGGATGGTACATATTGTTCAGAGATACAGCGGTTTATTAGAATAGATATAGGGTAAGCTATGGAAGAAGCAGCTAGCTGAAGAAAGTCACCAGGTAACTGGTCAGTGGCTAGTGTGCATGGCTTTAATTTGCCAATAAGAATTTTAATATAGTTGGCTTGAATTGGTTTGAGTTGGAGGAGGGTTGTATTTTTGTCAGAAGTCTGAGGTATGTTAGGCGGTATACTGGGGGTATTGTTGAGTAGGGAAGTAATTGAATTAATAAAGTGGGAGTTAAACTAAGAGGCTATGGACTCATTTTGGTTGGTCATTGTTGGGGCTGGGGTAGGGGGTTTTCTAGGGTTGAGAAGGAGATTAATTGTTTCCTAGAATCTTTTGCGATTGTTCTCATATTTTAGCTGATTTGCTTGGAAGTAGGTTTTTTTGTCCTGTTGACTTAGTTTTTTTGTTTGATTTCTTTGTTGCTGGTAGGTCATTAGGTTTCCTTTAGTTTTACTAGTTTGATATGTGAGACCAGGCTCTATCTCGTTGTTTTAGTGAAAGAAGTGTGTCATCTGATAGCCAGGGGAGCCTGTTAGAGTTGGTGCATATTTTTCTTATGGGGGCTAGTTCACTGAGTATTTGAAGGAAAGAAGTATTGAAGTATTGAACTGTGCTATCAAGTGAAAGATGTTTCAAAGGTGTCCAGTCACAGTGTAGGAGTAGAGAGTTAAGTAGTGATGGAGAGAAATGTTTTTTGTTGTGAATGTAGTGAAACAAACTATTAGAGAAATTTTGATAATGTTTTCTAACTAAATGGGTAGGGTAGTGATCACTTAGTGTATCAGGGAGACACTCAGAGTCATATGTAGTATTGGGCTTGTTAGTTTAAATCCAGTTTAGAGTGGATTTTCTCTTGGAGTGCTTGTCAATGCATGTGGGGAGGTTAATTCTTTGGCAGAAGTTATAAAGATTAATGAAGTTTGTAGGGGTCTTAGAGGAGCAGGTGGTCCAGTCAAGATTAAAATCTCTTAGTATTATAGTTTCCTGGGTGACATTTGTAGTGGCCCATTCTAGGATGTTTTCTATATTCTGGAGTTTTTGTTTTTTCAGGGAGCATGTAGGTAGCAATAAAGATGATGGACTTATGGTTATTTAGTTCAAGGCGTGCTATAAATATTTCAAGGTTAAGAATATCTGGTGGGGTAGTGTTAAGGTGTACCAAATTAAGATTTTCTTTAAATAATATGGCAGTCCCACCTTCATGTTTAGCTACTCTGCCAGGTCTAAGGATACTATAGCCTGTAGGAAGAAATTCCTCAGATTTAATATGGGGCTTAAGCCATGTTTCAGTAATGACAAATATATCAGGTGTGTACAGTGCAATAGCAGCCTTAAATTCATGAACTTTGTTTATTAGGCTTCTAAGACTGGCATTAATGATAAGCAAGTCAGAGATACCTGTTTTTAGTGGTAGACAGGAGCAAGGTGTGGGATTAGTGGATGTATTAGTGCAGTGAGTTTGGGAGGAAGGGGTTGGGCCTGGATTAGGATGGATATCACATTGACGTTTGATGTGGGTAAATGAATGGAGGGTTAGATGTTTCAGTTTAGAAAATAGACTGCGATAGATATATAATGAGGTGGTAGAATTTGGGGAGTAGAAATATCTAAGAGAGAAAAATAGAGTATGGGAGGTATTGTAGAGGTTTGGGGAGATATAGATAGTAGGTCTGACACCCTGGTGCTCTTTAATTACAAGCAATGTAGGGGAGTGATTATGAGAGGGAAGGTTTGATGAGAAGGAGGTAGCATGGAGGGCAAGGAGTAGGAAGGATAAATATACAGGAAGAGATAATGCATAGTTTACATGATACATTGTAGAGTAAGTGGATGGATGGTAGTGTATTCGAGAGTTGCTAACTAACCTAGAAAATTACAAAATGGGAAAAAACAGAATAATAAGAAAAATAAGAGTATGTATTACAGGGTAGAGTAGATAGAGTGGAAGGATAATAGCAGTGTCAGTTGGAGATAAGAAATAGTGATAGGCAGAGAGTAGTGCAAGGGAGTATGGTGTACAGATTAAAGAAAAAAAAGGTGAGCTAGTTGAGATATGGGGTGTGGTTTGCTACCTGTGGGGGTGTGGTTGGAAAGAGGAGGGGCTGGTTAACTATAAGTTACAGGACACAAGGAGTGGGTGGGAATGGGGGTAGGGTATGGGAGTGGCGTGAACCCAAGTTTAGTGAGGGTGAACGGATGGGACTAAACCAAGGGTGAGATAACAGCGCTGTGAGAGACAATCAGTCACTTGCAATAATAATAATATAGTCAGAGATAGAATTTATTGATTATAAGAAAAATGAGAAGAAAATGACCTTGAGAGAGTTGTAGAGAAAGATGGGAAAAGAAAAAAAAAAAAAGAAAAAACAAATAGGAAGATAAGTTTGTTAACAGTCAGACAAGGTGATGTTCAAGGGAACTAGCATAAAAGAACTATAAAAAGAAGTAAGCAGTGAGTAGTAGAAGAATTAAGTGAAGGAAAAAACAGAGATGTAAGTAAGCTAGGCAGTGTTCAGTCCAGGTAGAGATAAAGAAGCAACAAGTAGGGACAGGAACAGCAGAGGAGAGTATGGGGGAAAAAGCTTTTCTAGGGGACCTATCAAAGGCAGGCTAAAATTGGTTTGCTGGCATCCCTTATTATAAGTGAAATATACTAGGTTCAAAGCTTAATATCTGGAGTTTACAACTAATTAGGTTAAAACATTAACTCCACAATTAACATACATAAGTTGTTAGGAGTGGCTCTCTTGGAGGGTAGTACAGGGTCCAAATAGCTGGAGCAGCTGTTGGTCAGCAAGGGTCCAGTAGTCCCAGGGTTAATGCTGTTGGGCTGGAGGCCAGAGATTTGTATAAAGAGCTGGAAGATAAGAGATTATAAATGTCATTAAAACATTAATACTAATGGCTAAGGAATTCAGTGCGGTAGTTGCAGCAGTGGTAAAAGAACAACATTCAGTATGCACATCACAACAGGGCAGCTTACAGTCAGCTACTAGATCACTATAGCATACATGTTAATACACAATAAAAAAATATTTTCAAGATACTGGCTGGTTGAGACCATATGATCGATTTTCCAAAAACTGAAAACTTTTGAATGGAGATCGCTGTGCAGTGAGGATTGGGGAATTTTTTTTCCCCACTGTGGTGCTATCTCAGAGTTGGTATATATAATATGCCGGAGTTGTGGGGGTTACAGGGGTTGCCCCCACAAACATTTAGAGAAAAGATAGATTTGTGCTGTTTTCCAAAGTGAAACTAAGAAAGAAAAAAGGGGAAACACTTCATTGAAACTAATTCATTTAAAAATTGTTCCATGAACTAAATCATCCAGACAGCAACCCTTTATCTTCATTATCTTGTAACCTTAAAATCAGTTACAGAGAGGTTAGGGAAGATTTTCTTCACATATGTCTCAGAGGCAAGGCTTCGTTGTTTGGCAAAAAATTCATTTTTTTATGAAACAGCAAATCAAGAGTGGAATTCATCTTGAATTAAAATGGAGTCCACATCTGTGTTATTTAGAATGTAATTTATTAAGCTTATTCCCCATGTTTTGTTAGCTCAGCTATAGAAAAATAGAATTATTTATTCAGTATGGTGAAGCCTTTAAGAAAGCACAAGGATGTACTGACAGTAGGATTTTGCAGAAACGTATTTTTTTTCTGCCCTGTCAGTTTGTTAAAACTTCATAATAATTGTTTCATTTATACTGTGTTATTGTACTATAAAAATAAGGGTTCGCCATTAGCTTGAGGAGACACATATTTATTTTATTTGGCCTGCCATGATTGTATTCTTAAATAAAGGGATTTTGTGTTTGGCTGAAGTCTTCGGTTTTTATCTTTTCAAAACAGTTTAGTGCCATGACTCAGATCTTTTTATGACATTTATAAGTTGCTGCAGCAGAAATCACCTCTGGGCCCATTCCTGACAGGTTCTCTGTCTGGTAAATTTCTGATGTACCAACACACAATTTTATTATTTCACCTCCAGCAGAGTTTGAAATCTTCAAAGATATATATACATATATATTTTCTCAATAAGTAAAATTATATAAAAGTGGATTAAATTATATGTCATCAGAAAAATTGTATGACAGTGTTGTAGGATTAAATAACAAGGATAACGTTTCTTTGAACAAATGAGAGTGGTATCTAATCAGAAAAATGACAAGGACAAAGTTTCCTTCAATTTTTTTGAGAGCAGTGTTTGATCAAAAAGACAAAAATAAGGAAAATAATTGCCTTACTGGTATGGAAGTCGATTTTAATCATAGGCACACATTTACTTCTTTTGGTATGTAAGTGAGTAACACTTTTGTATTAAAAATATGAGTGCAAATGTGAGCATATTCAGATCAAGAGTTTAGGACTCCAGACAAGACTCACATATGCTTAATAAACATGGACAAATTAGCTGTAATTATTTGGTTAAATGGTCTGAGCTCAATGAAAATGCACAAAAATTTCATGCAGGAGGATCATTTAGTAAGGATGTCTTAGATAAGCTTATACAATAGAGAAAACACGGTTTCTGCCTTCTGCTGGGTAACTTTTCATGGCTGGCAGGAAGAACTTAAAAAATAGGAATATGATCTATTGTACGAAGTTTAAAATATAATGCTAGCAAAGTAAAAATCAGGTAAAAGGTCCTAATTTAAACTACATGATAGCTATTGAGATTGTATCCCTTAGAAGAGCTAGAAAATGTTCAGATGTCATATCTGTTTTCATCTGAAAGAAACTTACTGCCATCTGAACCCAACTCCTTATAAAGACTCCCTGGACAGTGTAACTGTTGATCAGCATTCTGGTATTAGTCCTACTACAGATTCTTCAAGCACCCTTCAATTACAGAATGTATACAGATCAGGCACCTCTCACGCCGCATTCCAAAATAATCTCACAAGCAGCTAAGTAGTAGAAGAAATAAAAGCTTATAGAAATGCTTATATGACTTACACATAAAAAAATCAAATTATACAAACCAACCCCCCCCAAAAAGTTCTATTAGGGCCAAAACAGTGTTAACACTTTACAAATATCTGTACAAGCTAATTCAAACAATAACTTGTGTTTGAAATGAGGGTGGAAAAATCATTTGAGAAAAACCTGCCCTTTCCTGCATCATAAAAACTGCTAACCTTTTCACTTTGAACACAAGACAACATAAATTAGCCTCATGATAAGACATGCCCATGCAAATTCAGCAGTCCTCTCCCTCTGAAATTTCACAACCACCACCCTTGCAACACTACCTGACAACAAGATTGCTAGAGCAGTCATGAACAAAAATCAGTTATTTCTTTTGCTGCCTGTAGATTAACATAGGCCTTTTTTAAATTAAAGTGGAGGATGTAGGTATTCCTTTCCCCATAAACTCTAAAGCTACATGGTAGGATCATCTGAAGCAATAAACATCCCACTTTCTAAAAATTCTGTACAGAGAGGAATTCCAAGAAATTAACCTAAAAAGAAAAACTATGCCTATTCAGGTAGTCTCTGCAAGGTAAACATGCCTCCATTTGGACATTTCAGACAAAACACTCTCCTCTGATTTGTACACTCCTATTGCCAATATAGATAAAGCACTGTTTGCATTCATAGGAATCAAACAGCCACCTGACAACTTCAACAGTGACCCATTCCTTCATTCCATCCCACAACAGCTGTGCTCTTTTCATGACAATGAAGTAGACTGTATTAAAAATGTATGACCTGTAAAAGTAATTCTAAAACCTCGATTCACTGCAATGAATAGATAATTCAGTATCTCCTCTCAGCAAAGGTTCAGGAAAGAAATGAACGTGATTTCAGCACCACTTCATCAAGGAATCATAGTGCCAACTAAAACTCCATGTAATCCACTTATCCTACCTAGATGAAAGACATAAGTTCAGCACCTAGGACATCTCATTTTTGCAGCAGCATACCACATTCTTCCTTCTCAGTTTTTTGCTATACAGTCTGCATCATGCCCCATAACATTGAAGCAGCTCCATACTTTCCCTAGATTGGCAGGCTATTGTAAACAATGGATTACTAGCTTTGCAGTAGTAAAGCCACTTTTACAACTCTTTAAATAATGCCAGAACCACTACATTGGCAATAAAAACACGAGAATGCATTCATTAATTTAAAAACCCTTTTTTTTTAACCCTTGTGCCCTTGGCTTACTCAGTTATTCGAATGATTTTTTTCTTGTTCTTGCATAATACAATATAAATAGAATTATTAATGGAGTACAGAATAATGTTTTTTAGACCTGTAGTGTATTTTGGCACTAACTTAAATTGTGTATCAGCAGCTCTCCCATACTGCTTTAGGGCAGTGGCAGCAGCAGCCACGATACTTGGACACAAAATCTTTGTTACAGATCCACATTCTGCAAATACCTTGTTATTATAAATAGACTCAGTACCTGTAAGTATTTTTACTTTTTAATATGACTTTTCACTATGAAATAACTTGTTCATGAAAATTATTAGGTATCCACCTTTGAATCCTGCATATTTGATTCTAACA
This sequence comes from Protopterus annectens, assembly GCF_019279795.1. NCBI lineage: Eukaryota > Metazoa > Chordata > Ceratodontiformes > Protopteridae > Protopterus > Protopterus annectens. Next base: position 204,841,388 of record NC_056748.1, read on the forward strand.
GTGGCTAAGAAAATGTCTTTTGTCTGTGTATGTGTTTTTCTTTGTTATTGTTTTTAACCATGGTTATTGTTTTTAAATACCCCCATTAAGTAAACCACAGTCAAAAACTACTCCAAAGCCAACTTCACGCTTCTTAAGACGGAATGGCAAACTTCAAGACACCCATGCAGGCGAAAAATAGAGATATGACTGCTTAATCTTACACAAATGTACTGTATAAGCACATACATGAGTGCATGGATCGTGGCATTTCCAACAGAACCAAGACGCTATCCTCCAAAAAAGGAAGCCAATCTGGTGGTCCCCTGCCATAAACAAACTCTACAACAGAAGGAAGAAGCTGTTGCAAAAAAAAGAGTAAAATCCCAAGATTGGAGGAACGCCCTCATCAGCCTCAGCAAGAAGCTGAGATCCCTCATAAAATCTTCCAAAGCCAGTTATGAAAATACAATCACCACTGATTCCAAAGACAACCACAAAGCATTCTACAGCTATGTCAAGTATGTCAATGGCAACACTCAGATCTGCTCTGCTGTAGCACAATGGCACTAAATATACAGAACCAACTAATATTGCCAACATCCTAGTAGATAGGTTCAGTGTTAACTTTACCCACCTCTTACCCTCCAAAGGACCCATCTAAATACCAAAGGAACACAAAGCCCCTGTAATCATGGATGAACAAGTAAAGACTGCACTCTCCAAAGCCAAGAACACAGCATCCATGTGACCAGACAACATCCCAGGCTGCGTACTGCACGAACTACAGAACAAACTGGCACCCCACCTAAGTACCATGTTCAATCATAGCCTCACCTCAGGCTATGTGCCTATTGAATGGCTCACAGGTTGTAGTGTTGGGTGGTAGGAGGAGAGGATTGTCTGTGTACATGAGGCAATTGCTGCATTGCCCCAAGATGCCCAGATTCATCAGGTATTCAGGAGAAAACATCGGGAGCTGACCCTTAGACATGCCTGGATAGGTGCTTATTTATTAAGTACTAAAAACTGTTTTCCTCTAGACAAGTGATGAAATTTAAGTGCTGTAGTAATTTATAGCTTATTTAGTGCTTACAATGAGTTCTGAACAAGTGCTGAGCTCAACGAAACCGATTTGAGTGCTGAAACTAGAAAACTGGCTAGTTCTAATAAAGAAAATTAAACTAGAAGGCTGCCCTCTAACACAGAAAGACTTGGGGGCTCAGAAGCTTACAAACAGTCCTGGATACAGCAAATCTGTACCTGGACTAGACAATTTACAGGAAAGGCAGGAAACAAGCTTAGAAATGTGTTTTTAAGTGAAAAGTGGAAAGGAGGAGCAGAAACTAAGTGGGTTAGCCTTCTCAAATGTTCTCCCTGGATTTGGTAGAATGAGGTAATGACAATAGACTTGGAGGAGTGTCCCAGATCAAATTTACAGTAGGGGTGGGCAACTGTAAAGTCACCAACTATAAAAACAGGATACCAACAGGGAGGGAGGGTGGGAAACTACAAACAAACCCAACCAGATGCTTAACAATTGTAGAAAATTTCTAGTTAATACCTCACACATAGTGAAACTAGCTAGAAATGTATATTCAGACAATAAAGGTGCTATAAATAACTCGTAAAAATAAGCAAGAAAACAGGATACTTAATGTTATATATCACAGATGAGCTTCCTTCCTCTGAGTAGCTCATCCCTCATCAGACCCATTATAGAGTACAGTGCCCTGTTTGGCATGTATCTCACAAGACACCTACAACAATTGGAAAGGCCACAGAAATACCTCACTAAGAGGATTAGTGCCTCAAACAGATGCTATACGCAGACCATCTCCAAAAACTCCAGCTCAGCTCCATCACATATCGCCTACTCAGAGGCGATCTCTGCCTAACATACAAAGCTATGTCAAACCCAGAGCTGTTGGACATGCTACACTTAAAGAAATCCCAGTCTTTCTGAACCACATGCTCCAGGGACATAAACCTTGTCACCACAATAAACAGAACATGCTGGAGAGATAGATTCCTATCCCAGAGACTTCCCATACCCTGGAACAGACTACCTATTCATGTCAAGCAAAGCTCCTTATTGGCCCTCTTTAAGGAAAACCTTGATGACTGGATGGGAAATAGGAAATTCACCCTGGGGATCACTTCTGCGGCACTGCTTGACAGGGGCACAGGAAAATAATTTTCTTGGGTGGCAAAAGCCAGGGAACTTTTTTGGCTAGGCTTATATAGTCCCCGGGGCCGATAGCCTAGTACCTAGCTATGAACATAAGAACCTATATGCTTCTTCCTAGATCTGACCTGTCAGATACCCAGAACCCATCCTGTTTGTAGACAGATCCTGCAAAAGCAGAGAAGAGAGCTCACTCATGCAGCATGTTCTTTTGCACTACTGATCAAATCCTGCTTAGAGGACAATTAAATGGAAATATGTCCACTCAAGGTGCAGAACTGATAGCTATCACTGAAGCTTGCAGACTAGCAAAGCATACAACAGTTAATATTTTCATAGACTCAAAATACACTTTTGTGGAAATTCATGAGTTTCCAACAGTATAGAGGGAAATAGGATATTTGACATCATCAAGTGCAGCCATAAAAATGTATTTTGTAACTTATTTCTTAGATGCACTCATTAGCAAAACAAATAATTGTGATTAAATGTACCACCCACAGACTTTTGGATCTTACATTTTAAAAAAAAATTCCCTTGCTGATATGGTGGCTAAACGGGCTGCACATTATAACTCTGGACTTTCATTTGGAACCTTTTCAAACTGAAAATGTGCCTGTATCATTAAAAGGAGTGGTGACTTTTCAAAAACAGCCTGGAGACTGCAAACAGGTAAGGTGGCCATATGATAGCTGCTGCCATTCACCACAACTATTATGGTACTATCCGAGTGGAGGGCTAGTAGCACCAAGTTCATTTTTACAACAGTTAGTTTGGGTGTATCATTTCCCCTCCCTTTTGGAAAAAAATGATCATATGCCAAGTTGCCATTATTACATGACAGATATACGTTCAATAAAATGTTTCACAAACAAACATTATATAAATCATGGAAACCTTTTTGTTTTCTGTAAGCTACTTCAATGTCAAACTTTTTCTTATTTATTAGTAATTGTAGCTATATTTTCTGAGTGGATTAAAGCCTATCCAGACAAGCAAAATGTTGCTATTACTGTAGCCAAAAGGTTATTCCTTCTAAGGTTTGGTGATCCCAGTTGCATCCAGTCAGATAGTGGCACCCATTTCACTAGCCACACAGTATAACAATTGTGTAAAAACTGAATATGACTGTTCAGTATCACTGATCTCACCCCCGCCCCCAAGAATCAGGGATAGTAAAATATTAATAAAACCATTTTTAACATTGTAAAAAAAAAAAAAAAACTTTTTTTTGTTCCGAGCAAATCCACTCCAAAATAACATAAGCTCAACAGCAGCCTGACACCTCCTCCAGACATGACATCAAACATGGAGATTGGATCTATATCATATCATTCACCTGATAACATTCTCATTATCCCAGATGAAACGGTCCATTCCTGTTCATCCTCACAATAGCAACCACAGCCATCAAAGTGATGGTTCAGCAACATGGATCCCTGTTTCACACATCAGAAAAATCCACACCAATAGGCGAAAGCCACCTGGAGATGCCAAAAAATACAAATCAAGCAGCTATACTCAAATACCCATAAATCTACTCTAACCCTGAGGCTTCCAGTCAGACCAGAGCCAAGGCCCAACTTGCTACCAAAGCATGAGAATACTGTGTGACCAAATGCCACCTATGATGTTATCACCCAGATTTCCTAACTTTAGATGCATCATGCAAATCAAGCAACTAAGTGCCACTTATAGCAATCAGTAAGCTATATGCAGAAGGTCAAAATGTATTTGGGTGTCATAGAAGTTGTCATCAAACCAGAATAACTCACACTTGCCACCAATTCCCAGAAGAGCCTCTGTAGTTGTTTATATTTCAACAGTACTGCAACTTTAAAATTAATGTTACAATCATCTTTGTCCTGCTGCCACACTTCTTACTTCCTGAACATCACAAATACTGTTTTCCTTACACCCAGAAATGTCCAACACACTGGCATCCTTACTACCAAACCTTTGAATGTACCAAACTGCTGAGTGTGTTCTGCCATTACTTCTTCTTATGAGACTGGTGTATCCATGACAAACATTCAATGCAATGTATCAAAATGCCCACAGTCTTAACTGTAAACGCCAACCACCAGAAAGTCAACAAGGACAGACTATTCTTTTCAACTGTCTTCATCATCAAAAAAATGGTTACCTGTAACCAGCAACAAGGAACTTACACTGTTGGTACCAGCCAAAAGCTGCAGCAAAATGAACTATACTAATCTTATAGTAATTTTTATCAGTAAGAGAAATGAGCATACCTCATGCAAGACATTGATTAATATCTCAGAATGGGTCTACTTCACTCTACCAAATTTTCACATAGTCAAAAATCAAAAGATCGAGATGCGAAGAGTGAAATTGCACAACACCGAATCTTTACATTGCTGAAATTCAGATCAACAAAACACCAGCTGTGCATGTCACACACCACTCAGAGTTTCTGAACAGAGATCACAGTATAGTGAGGATCAGGAAACTTACCCTTTTCCTCACTGTAGTGCGATGACAGAGTTGGTATATAAAATTTGCAGGGGGTGTGGGGATGCAGTCCCTCACACAGAAAGTGCAGGGGGGGCCGCAATAAAATGTAGATTTTTGTGTTGACTTGGAGCAGTTGTTTTTTCATTCTTCTGAATTTCGGTAATGTAAAGGTTTGGTGTTGTGCGATTTCTCTCTTCTCATCACGTTCTTTTGATTTTCAGTTATGAGAAAATACAGTAGAGTGAAGAAGTCCCCTCAGAAGATATTCAGCATCATTTTGTTGGGATAATCTGTATTGATGGCATTGTTGCTGGTTTCTTACCAGCCCTATCCCCTCCCTGAATGATACAGATAGACATGACACTAATGAACAGCGACTTTTCCTGACCACCTCATCAATTGGACTATGTAACAAAATGTACTTCATTTGTGCAATATAGCTTACTGGTGGCTTCCAAAAATATAGAGGGGGGGTCTATTTGTTACACTCGATATGTAGAACCTGCTATTCATTATACAGACACCCTACCTTCAAGAAAAATCTAACATTTTTAATGGAAGAAAAAGAAAGAAATAGCAGACTGTGAAGATTGTAATCCTTAAGAATACAGTCAGTAAAACTGCAGTATCATAGAGTTACTGTCACAATCTACAACAGGCTGCTTTTAAAGGACTTTCTCCATATAGACTTGGGTGTTGTCATATTTGTGGAAGGCAAACTTCCAGTTTATAGGACACCAAAGGCTATTTGGAGTTAGGGCGTTTGTGCTGCAGAGCAGAAATCATGCTGATTACAATTATTGTGACATTATTTTTAGGTTTATTTTTATGCAAACCTTTGGTATCTCCTCTTCATCTTTCGGCTTTTTCCCGGTTAGGGGTTGCCACAGCGGAACTCCGGTCCGCTAATGATTGGCAGTTGATTTTTACATGTCGAGTTGCCAGCCCTGATGCACAACTTTGGTTCTGTGATTTAAAAAGCTTGTTTCAGCTACATATTATACTTATTTTACTGCCTGCACTTTAATAAAGCCATTTTTGTGTTTAAATTACCTGTTTAACTGTTGTAGCAACACACTCAATTGTGATACCAATTTCTGTGCATTTTAAGTGCTTTTCTGATTGTATCTGCTTTATTTTCTGAAAAAAAAAACAAAAAAAAAACAAAAAATATATTTGTTTTCCCACCTTTCTAAGCTAGTATAGTCCAGTTTTCAGGTTAGTGCTAAATTCAGGGCTGTGTTACAAGTTTCTGTGTTTGCCCATACCTTACTTGGAAAGAAGGAAGTTTCTCTGTTCACTGTAAGAGAGGGAGCTTTGAGCAGCCTATCTGTCCATGAAGGAGTGGTTTAAGACCAGAAATTAGTAGTTTATTGGCCATTTTGGGCTAATTTCTATCTCTTTCAATTCCCTGCTATAAAACCTGCATTTGCAAAGTTTTTGTGCTAGTATATAGCACAACAAGCTCCTGGCTGGGGCCTTGCAGAGTTTTACAGCAGCATAGAGACAAAAGAGAGGCTTTGCAGTGATTAAGCATAATTTTTCTGCATTTTCTTGCTGCCTTTAGCTAATTCTGCCTAAAACGCCAATTTTCTAGAGTTTCTGTGATGTAAAAAGCTTGTTTCAGCTACATATTGCACTTATTTTACTGCCCTGGACTTTAACAAATTTGTTTTTGTGTTTAGTTTACCTGTTTAACTGTTGTAGGCTACACATTCAAGTGTGATTACCATTTCTGTTGATTTAAAGTGTTTTTTGATTGTATCTGCTTTATTTTCTGAAAAAATATATATATACTTGTTTTCCCACTTTTCTAAGCTAGTATAATCCATTTTTCAGGTTAGTGCTGAATTCAGGGCTGTGTTACAAGTTTCTGTGTTTGCCTATACCTTACTTGGATAGAAGGAAGTTTCTCTGTTCACTGTGAGAGAGGGAGCTTTTAGCAGCCTATCTGTCCCTGGAGGAGTAGTTTCAGCTCAGAAATTAGTAGTTTATTGGCCATTTTGGGATAATTTATATCTCTTTCATCTCCCTGCTATAAAACCCGCATTTGTAAGGCAAGATTTTTGTGCTAGTATACAGCTCAGTAAGTTCCTGCCTGGTGCCCTGCAGAGTTCTACAGCAGCAGACAGACAAAAGAGAGACTTCAGAGTGATTAAGTATCATTGTTCTGCATTTTCTTGTTGCCTGTAGCTAATTCTGCCTAAAACGCCGAGTTTCTGTGATTTAAAAAGCTTATTTCAGCTACATATTGCACTTTTTTTACCGCCTGCAATTTAACAAATTTGTTTTTGTGTTTAAATTACCTGTTTAACTGTTGTAGGCTACACACTCAAGTGTGATTACCATTTCTGTGCATTTAAAGTGTTTTTTGATTGTATCTGCTTTATTTTCTGAAAAAAAAATTATACTTGTTTTCCCACCTTTCTAAGCTAGTATAATCCAGTTTTCAGGTTAGTGCTGAATTCAGAGCTGTGTTACAAGTTTCTGTGTTTGCCCATACCTTACTTGGATAGAAGGAAGTTTCTCTGTTCACTGTGAGAGAGGGAGCTTTGAGCAGCCTATCTGTCCCTGGAGGAGTGGTTTCAGCCCAGAAATTAGTAGTTTATTGGTCATTTTGGGATCATTTCTATCTCTTTCATTTCCCTGCTATAAAACCCACATTTGTAAGGCAAGATTTTTGTGCTAGTATACAGCTCAGTAAGTTCCTGCCTGGTGGCCTGCAGAGTTCTGCAGCAGCAGAGAGACAAAAGAGAGACTTTGGAGTGATTAAGTATGATTGTTCTGCATTTTCTTGCTGTCTGTAGCTAATTCTGCCTAAAACTCCAATTTTCTAGAGTTTCTGTGATTAAAAAAGCTTGTTTCAGCTACATATTGTACTTTTTTTGCCACCTGCACTTTAACAAAGTTGTTTTTGTTTTTAAATTGCCTATTTAACTGTTGTAGGCTACACACTCAAGTGTGATAGCCATTTTTGTGCATTTAAAATGTTTTTTTGATTGTATCTGCTTTATTTTCTGAAAAAAAAAACAAATACTTGCTTTCCCGCCGTTCTAAGCTAGTATAGTCCAGTTTTCAGGTTAGTGCTGAATTCAGGGCTGTGTTACAAGTTTCTGTGTTTGCCCATACCTTACTTGGATAGAAGAAAGTTTCTCTGTTCACTGTGAGTGAGGGAGCTTTGAGCAACCTATCTGTCTCTGGAGGAGTGGTTGCAGACCAGAAATTAGTAGTTTATTGGCCATTTTGGGCTAATTACTGTCTCTTTCAATTCCCTGCTAAAAGACCTGCATTTGCAAAGTTTTTGTTCTAGTATACAGCTCAGCAAGCTCCTGCATGGTGCCTTGCAGAGTTCTACAGCAGCAGAGAGACAAAAGAGGGACGTTGGAGTGATTAAGTATCATTTTTCTGCATTTTCTTGCTGCCTTTAGCTAATTCTGCCAAAAACACCAATTTTCTAGAGTTTCTGTGATTTAAAAAGCTTGTTTCAGCTACATATTGTACTTATTTTTCTGCCTGGACTTTAACAAATCCATGTTTGTGTTTAAATTACCTGTTTAACTGTTGTAGGCTACACACTCAAGTGTGATTACCATTTCTGTGCATTTAAAGTGTTTTTTGATTGCATCTGCTTTATTTTCTGAAAAAATATATATATACTTGTTTTCCCACCTTTCTAAGCTAGTATAGTCCACTAGGGCTGTGTTACAAGTTTCTGTGTTTGCCCATACCTTACTTGGATAGAAGGAAGTTTCTCTGTTCACTGTGAGAGAGGGAACTTTGAGCAGCCGATCTGTCCCTGGAGGAGTAGTTTCAGCCCAGAAATTAGTAGTTTATTGGCCATTTTGGGATAATTTCTATATCTTTCATTTCCCTGCTATAAAACCCACATTTACAAGGCAAGGTTTTTGTGCTAGTATACAGCTCAGTAGTTTCTGCCTGGTGCCCTGCAGAGTTCTACAGCAGCAGAGCGACAAAAGAGAGACTTCGGAGTGATTAAGTATGATTGTTCTGCATTTTCTTGCTGCCTTTAGCTAATTCTGCCTAAAACGCCAATTTTCTAGAGTTTCTGTGATTTAAAAAGCTTGTTTCAGCTACATATTGTACTTATTTTACTGCCTGCACTTTAACAAAGTCATTTTTGTGTTTAAATTACCTGTTTAACTGTTGTAGGCTACACACTCAAGTGCGATAGCCATTTATGTGCATTTAAAGTGTTTTTTTATTGTATCTGCTTTATTTTCTGGAAAAAAAAAAAAAATACTTGTTTTTCCACCTTTCTAAGCTAGTATAGTCCAGTTTTCAGGTTACTGCTGAATTCAGGGCTGTGTTACAAGTTTCTGTGTTTGTCCATACCTTACTTGCATAGAAGGAAGTTTCTCTGTTCACTGTGAGAGAGGGAGCTTTGAGCAGTCTATCTGTCCCTGGAGGAGTGGTTTCAGCCCAGAAATTAGTAGTTTATTGGCCATTTTTGGCTAATTTTTATATCTTTCATTTCCCTGCTATAAAACCCGCATTTGCACAGTTTTCTGCACCAGGCAGCACCGATTCGCTAGGGTATAACTATTCCCGGCTCCACAAAGTCTTCTCTTTAATTTTTCCCTTGGAACTAGACAAACTTTAACTTAAGCACTCAAACCATTCTCTTCTCATCCTGGCACTTGCTCAAAACTCATAGCAAGCACTAATAAACCTTAGCACTAGACCTCCCTATACTGTAGAGAAGGACATGGCTCTCTATTCGACCTTACCAGTAAATCAGTAAAACAGTTCACTGTACCTATCCAGGCATGTCCAAAGGGCAGTTTCACATGTACTCTCCAGTCTAACTGGTGAGAGTAGACAGACAACCCTCTCCTCCTTCCACCAAACACTAATACATGTGAGCGATGCAACTATACAGCCAAACTGGAGGCTAAGCTCTCTCAACCTAAGTCTGGACTAGGCAGTCAAGAGGAGAAGGGAATTACTTGCATCACACCACCAGTCTCACATAGACCTATGAAACCAGCACTGGCAAAAAACACACATAAATACACAAAAACATACTTGAAGGCTCTAAATAAAAATCTGCAAAAGCAACAGAGACCTCCAAAGCAGACAGTCAAGCAACCTCCACCCCCCAACACAAACCATGAAACACATACACCACAAAACCAGTGTGCCACACAATCACAGCCCTTAAGGCAAAATAACATATCCAACACACTAGTATTAGGTGACTCTATAGTCAGGCACACTGATGTCCCACTCTCTAGGCTGAACAAGGAGAAGGCTACTGTTAGCTGCCTGTCGGGTGCCAGGATCCGCCACATAACACAAGCACTCAGGTCACTCCAGAACAAGTACAAATATGACTCCATCATTGTCCATGTTGGTGTGAATGACCTGAGCCATACCTCCCTGGACTACATGAAAAGAGACATGGAGGAGCTCCCTGATCATGTAGCCCAGGCCCGTATGAACCTGACCCTGAGTAGCATCCTGCCCTCACCAAGAATGATACCATGATATAGAGAAAAAATGATCAATTTCAACAATTGGCTAAGCTTCTGGTGTCATTCAAAGGGGATCCAGTGTCTGTCAGCCTGGGATGACATGCTCGAAAAGCCACGCTGCATTACTAGAGATGGCTTGTACCTGTCACCCTAAGGCTTTTGAATACTAGCCAAGGCTCTTGCCACCCCCATAGTGCATTTTTTAGGCAAGGCTCAAAAGACAAATCCACCACTGTAAATAGCACAAGTAACAAAAAACTGAGGGTAATGCTACTCAATGCCAGAAGTCTAAACCTCAGAATGCACGCACTCAAGGCATGAGAAAATTGAAATATGTGCAGTAACAGAAACCTGGTTTAAGGATCCAGAGAGCACCCCAGCACTACCAGGCTAGAACTCATACCATACATTTCGGCCACAAAACCCAGACCGAAATACAAAAGGTGGGGGAATATCCATATTCATCAAGGATACCCACACCTCCAGGTTAGTGGCACAGCACGATGCTTCAGAGATCATCCACATGCAACTACCAACGGGCAAAACTGCTATTCAAATTATAGCTTACTACAGATCACCCACCATGTCCCAGGACCCCCACTCCACATTCCTGGAAACACTGGGAAACATAAAGGTCCTACCAAACACCTTGATATTGGGTGATTTCAGTTACCCAAACATTAACTGGGAGAACTACTCAAGTACAAACTCCCTTGCCCAACATTTCCTAGAATTTATAAACTCAAATGTCCTGGATCAATTGGCCAACACCCCCACCAGAGGTGACAACATATTGGACCTGGTCATCACAAACATGGGCGACCGGTGCTCCACACTAGAGGTCAACCCCTCGCTCGTTAGATCTGACCATAAACTAATCTCTCCGGATATCCACATACCACCACCACCACCCTCAGTCAAAGAAACCACCGTGAAAAACTTTTCAAAAGCAAACTTGACGTTACTTAAGACCGAGGTGGGAAGTTTCAAAGCTCCCATGCTAAAGGATAACGCTGTCCAAGCTGCAAAATCCTTTACTAATGCACTCTATGGGCACCTACAAGAATTCATGGATCATGCTATCCCAAACAAAACCAAGATTCACTCCTCCAAGAAAAGGAAACCAGTCTGATGGACCCCTGCCATAAACAAGCTATACAATAGAAGGAGAAAACTAGTACAGAAAAGAGTAAAATCCCAAGAAGGGAAGACATCCCTGATCAGTATCAGCAAGAAACTACATTCCCTCATAAAATCGTCCAAGGCTAGCTTCGAAAGAAAAATTGCCATGGACTCCAAAGATAACAATAAGGCATTTTTTAGCCATGTCAAGAATCTAAGTGGCAAGTCTTAGATCTGCTCGGACTTAGGGCAGAATGGTACGAAATACACTGAACCGACCGATATAGCCAACATCTTGGCAGTGAGGTTCAGTGCAAACTTCACCCCCTCTCACCCCAAAAAGGGCCCATAACTATACCAGAAGTATGTTGTGCCCCTGAAATCACAGACACTCAGGTTAAAATAGCCCTCTCCAAAGCCAAAAACACAGCATCAATGGGACCAGATGGTGTCCCAGGCTGTGTCCTACTCAAGCTCAAAGATGAACTAACCCCTCACCTAAATACACTGTTTAAACTCAGCCTCTCCACAGGCTACGTGCCCACAGATTGGTGCACAGCAATGGTTATTCCGCTCCACAAAGGTGGAGCCACAACGGACCCTGGGAACTATCGGCCTATAAGCCTGAATAGCTTGGTCTGAAAAGCTATGGAGCACATCATCATGGATCTCATTAACAGAGACACTGGAAACCTCCAAACACTGGACCCTACCCAGTTTGGCTTTGTTAAGGGCAGATCATGCCTCCTAAACTTGGTGGACTTCTTTGAGACAGTTGCCAAGGCTATAGATGAGGGAAAGGTGGACCACATAGCCTACCTAGACCTCGCAAAGGTCTTCGACACCATTCCCCACTCAGGTATTGCAGACAAGCTCACCAGCCTGAACATAAACCCCTATGTTACAAGATGGGTTGCCAACTGGCTCATGGACAGAACCCACATGGTAAGAGTTGCGGGAGCTAGGTCTGACTCTAAACCGGTTACAAGTGGCATTCCCCAGGGCTCAGTCCTAGGACCCCTCCTGTTCGGCATATACTTCTCAGAAGTACAGGCAAGCACAGGAGGACTATGGCTGACCAAGTTTGCAGACAACTGTAAACTATGGGCTATAATTGACTCTCCGGCTGACACAGACATCCTCCAAAAGGGTCTCACTGAGACAGATACCTGGTGTCAAAAACATGGCCTCAAGCTAAATGCCAAAAAGTGCAAAGTCTTCTCCTTTGGAAAAAAACAAACTACCCACAAACTACCACATAGGTGGTAGCCCCCCTAAATACGGAAGATGTAATAAGGGATCTGGGGACCCAAGTAGATAGTAACCTCTCCTTTGATAATCACATTGCCAAAGTGGTTAGAAAATCCTTCTATGTGGCCCACCTAATCACAAAAGGCTTTGCATCCAGGTTGAAAGAGGTCATTGGGCCCCTCTACGCATCACTCATCAGACCCATCATAGAGTACAAAGCTCCATTTGGGATGTGCCTTACAATACACCTGCAACAACTGGAAAGACCACAGAATTACCTCACCAAGAGGATCACTGGCCTCAAGCAGATGCCCTATGCAGCTCAACTGAAGAAACTCCAGCTGTACTCAGTTGCATACTGCCTACTCAGAGGTGATCTCTGCTTGAAATACAAGACCATGTCCAAACCACAATTGATGGACATGCTCCACCTAAAGAAAACCATATCCGCTCGAGCCACATGCTCCAGGGATCTAAACCTCACCACAACAATAAATAGGACATGCTGGAGGGATAGATTCCTGTCCCAGAGACTTCCCATGTTCTGGAACAAGATTCCAATCTACATTAGGCAGAGCTCCTCGCTAACCCTCTTCAAGAGAAACCTTGATGAGTGGATGGGAAAGTACAGTTGTGTACACTTACCATAAATGTAGATGTTCGAGTGTATTCACTGTTGCAGTCATTACATTTGGGTAATCTGCTGGCAGGTTGCCCTCAGTCAGCCTGATTAGCAAAGTCATGGTCCTGCATCAGTTGCTGTCCCTTCTTCCATGATGTCAGGTCATCAGGGGTATAAAACATGCAGCCAATGACATTACATCAGTTTTTCTTGCCCCAGATGTCAGGTGCCCCTCAAATGGGGAGCCAAATATTTAAGTAATTAAAAACACAAAAATATGCCTCCAAACAAAAGCAAATACACCAAAACAGCTTTTAAGCATAGTAACAGAAAGAAGAGGTATAGTAAGAGAAAAAACAGGGGGTTGGAGGGAGGGTAACCAGGACTGCAACAGTGAATACACTTGAACATCTATATTTATGATAAGTGTACACAACTGTACTATGTTCTTCGTGTTTCACTGTTGCAGTCATTACATTTGGGTATATTCCCAAAGCTATGGTTGGGGGATGGATTTATACAGCATTAGGACCAGCTATAAGGCCCTGCAGGACAGCAGAGGCAAAGCCAGCTCTGGATTTAGAGAAGAAAGGTAAATGGTAATGTTTGGTGAACATATGAACTGAGCTCCAGGTATCAGCTTCTAGAATGTCTCTGATAGGAACACCTCTGAGAAAGGCTGTAGAAATAGATGCAGCCCTGGTGGAATGAGATCTGATCCCCTGGGGAATAGTTTTACCATGGTGCATATAGCAGAAATGAATACAATGGCTTATCCATTTGGAAATAGTCTGCTTTGAAATATCCTTTCCCTCTGCCCCTGCAGCAAATGCCACCAGTAGTTGTTCAGATTTTCTTTGAAATTTTGTCCTGTTTAAGTAAAATCTAAGTTGTCTGTGTACATCCAATGAATGCAGAATCCGTTCCCCCTTGTTCTGTGGATTGGGAAAGAAAGTTGGCAAATGAATGGTCTGATTAAGAGCCAGACTGTATACCACCTTAGGCATGAAGGATGGATTGGTCCTGAGAGACACCCTGTCCTCATGAAAAATTGTGAAAGGCTCCACTGTCATAAGAGCCTGTAATTTGGAAATCCTTCTAGTTGAAGTGACTGCTAAAAGGAAAGCTGTTTTCCAAGAGAGAAATTTTAAGTCTGCAGTAGCAGTTGGCTCGAAAGGAGGGAGAGTGAGTTTTTCCAATACAAAATTGAGGTCCCAGGCAGGGGTTGAGCTCTCCTGGGTGGTCTTACATTTTTGGCCCCTCTGAGATACTGCTTTAGCAGAGGATGAGAGAAGAGGGGAGGTTCTGTGTTGTAATTAGCTGAAATGGCTGAGGCATGGATTTTTATGGAAGAAAAGGACAGGCCCTTGTAAAGCATCTCAGTTAAATATTGTAAAATCTGAGGAATATTGGGCACTGTTGTGCTTATCCCTTGTGAATGATTCCAGGCACAGAATCTTTTCCATTTGTCAGCATAAGATTTTCTAGTACTAGGCCTTCTTGCCTCCAAAATGATATCCATCACAGGTTTGCTGAGGGATGTCAAGGGTGAATTTAGGTGATTAGCCATGCTGCAAGATTCAAAGTTTGGAGATCAGTGTGCAGAGTTTGGTTGTTCTGCTGAGACAGTAAGTAAGGTGTCTGAGGCAGGTGCCATGGTGGGAGGTGCGAGTGGGTACCAGTTTTGACGAGGCCAGTCTGGAGCAATTAAATCATTTTTGGCTTGCCTTGTTTGACTTTTAGTAGAACTTTGGAGAGCAGAGGCAGAGGGGGAAAGGCATACACTGATAAGTTTTCCAGCTGAATGATAGAGCATCCACTTTCCAGGCTTTTTTGTGATGAGTTCTTGTGCAGAATTTGTCTAACTGATAGTTCTGGGATGAGGCAAAAAGATCTGTGGCTGGACTCCCCCATTTGCATGTCAACATGTTGCAAATCTATGGTTCCAGTTTCCATTCGTGTGGGTCCATGAGATTTCTGCTTAGTTCATCTGCCAGAGTATTCAGCTTTCCTGGCAGGAATTGAGCTTGTAGTTGAATTTGATAGGTCAAGGCCGTGTTCCACAATGCCATGGCTAGTCTGCAAAGGAGATAGGAGTGTGTACCCCCCTGCTTGTTTTTGTACCACATAACTGTGGTGTTGTCTGTCTTTATCATTAATTGTTCTGGATGGAGGTAGTCCTTGAAGGCTGTCAGTGCATTCTGTACAGCTAGCATCTCTTTTTGATTGATATGAAGGTGCATTTGATTTGGGCTCCATTTGCCCTGAATGCACTTTCCTGCCAGATGAGCCCCCACAAGCATAGTCTGATGCGTCGGTAGTTAGGGTTTGGGCAGCAGGGGTGGAGTGAATGGCAGTCCCTTGTTTTGGTGGCAGGCCTCTGCCCACCATAGGAACTCTAGTTGCAGGCAAGGTATGATAAGAATCATTGTTTCCAGGCTGTGACAATGTTGACTCCATAAACTCGTTAAGTACCACTGAAGTTTCCTCATATGCAGTCTTGCATATGTAATTAGAAGAATGCAGGAGGCCATGAAGCCCATGGCTTGCAGAATTTGTCTTGCAGATAGCACGGTTTTTGTGGCCACCTGTTTGAAGTAAGTCACCAAATTAATTTGCTTTTCTGGTGTAAGGTAAGCCATCTGGGCAGTTGTATTCAAGCTTGCACCCAGGAATGTAATTTTTTGAGAGGGTACCATTTGTGATTTCTTTTTGTTTATGGTGTACCCTAGACAAGTTAGAACCTTTTTTACAAATGCCAGATGCTTTTGTTTTGTTTTCTGCCTGAAATAGACAACCATCCAGGTATGGATATATTTGAATATTTCTTTGCCTGCAAAATGCAATTACTGGAGCCAGGCACTTTGTGAAGACCCTGGACGCAGTAGATAAGCCAAAGGGCAGTGCAGAGAACTGGTATTGCAAATAGCCTGCTTTGAAGTGGAGGTATCTTCTGCAAGATTCCCTGATTGGAATATGCAGCTAAGCCTCTTTAGAGTTACCAACCAGGCATCTTTGCCTAGCATTGGAAGTAACTGTTGAAGAGTCAGCATCTTGAATTTTGGAATGTCCAGAAATATGTTTAGAGTAGATAAGTCCAGAATTGGATACCATGATTTGTCTTTTCTGGGTACCAGGAAAAGTCTAGAATAGAAACCCTGTCCCTTTTCCTCTTCTGGGACTGGTTGAATAGCTCCCATGTTCATGAGAGACAGTACTTGTTTCTGGGCCTCTGCCCACTGATTTGGGGGCAGGTCTGGCCATCCATATGGGATTGGCAACGTGTGGAAATGAAATCTGTATCCCTGGGATACTATATTTAAAACCCATTTGTCCTGGGTTATAAGTTGCCAGTTTCTTACATGAAGTTCCAGTTTTCCCCCCAAAGGGGTGGCTGAAATGTAAGTGCTTGGTAAGTGTAAAGAGAAGTCATTGAGACAGCTTACCATAGGGAAGTGCCTTGTTGTTTCCAGATTTGGAGGAGGAGGCACCCTATTGTTTTGTTCTAAAAGTCCCATGTGACTGAAACCTGGAGCCTTTGGAATGTCTGGGTTTGACTTGAGTGGCTCTTGAAGGAACTGGAAAGGACCGGTTCTTAGTAGGCCAGTGCCTACTAAATCTTGGAGGTTGCACTTGTAAGAAATCTTTCACAGTTTGCATAGATTTAGCTTTATCTTCCATCTTTTTTAAAACTTCTTCAGCCTTGTTACCAAAGAGATGGTCCTGTTGTAAAGGAGCATCCAACAGTTTTGCTTTAACATGATCAGGCAGAGTTTGCTCTTTGAGCCAAGCATGCCTTCTTAGCACAGAGCCAGTTACAGCAGCCCTGCAAGAGGCCTCCAAAGAATCAAAACCACATTGCAAAGTATGTTTTCCAACTTGTTCAGCTGAATGCAATAAATCCTGTAAATCTTTATTTTCCACACAGTCAGAAATTAACATCATTTTCTGTTTAAGCAGTCCCATGATATGCTGCTGGTATTTAAGCATATTAAAATGACAGTTTAAAGCCCTGATTGCCAAGGTTGCAAAAGTGTGAACCTTCTTACCCCATCTATTCAGCACCCTGGAATCTCTATCAGAAGAGGTAGGATTTTTAGCAGTAGAGTCCTTAATGCCCTTGGGACCCAGAGAAATGGTTTCAGGATCTGCAATAGGATTTTTGAAAAGGAATTTGTGGGAGTCAGGAACCCTATAGTATCTGTCTGGCTTACAAGGAGCCTGAGGCAGAGAATCAGGAGCCATACTGGATTCTGAAAAAAACATCATCAACAATGTCTAGGACAGGAGGTATAGCCAAAGGCCTATGTTGAGGAAGGAGAAGAAAATCCCTAAGTCTCTTTTTAGATTCAGTGAAATCCTGATTTTCCCAGTGGAAATGTTCCCATAAGGTATGTAAAGTTTCTAAAAAAGAAAAATCCTCAGGGGGAGCAGCAGAAGGAATGGAATCTTCTGCATCAGAGTCCTCATAAGTAGGTATAGACAAATCCTGTTCATTAGAAGAGTCAGAAGAAATAGAATCCTGTTCAGAAGATTCATAATCAATGTCTTGCCTAGGCCTCTTAGAAGGGGGGGGGGGGTTGGCTATACCTGATCAGAGTAATTAAATCTTCAGCCATTTTGATAATTTGTTTTTAGGCATAGGGGCCTGCACATGTGGCCCAGGCATCAGTTTTTTAGACATAGATTTAGATTTTAGCCTTAATTTTGAAGATGGCATTGGTCTAATATACAAATCTGTAGGCCTGAAAACACCATCAGAAGCCGGTGCTTGCACAGCGGCTCCAGACCCATCTAAGGAAGAGACATCCACGGGTTCCATAATTGAAGCATCTTGCGGCATACTGGATTCCGAATGGGTCTCAGTAGAGACCTGCAAATCAGAAGTAGTGGGTATTACAGGCTGCGAAAGTGCCTCACTGAGTACCAGCGAATTGGTGACTGGCTTAGGAGAAGTGTGGTCGTCAGTTTTGGACCTCGATGGCCTGTCTCTGTCTTTTTCTTGGCATTTTTAGGTATTCCGGTAGTTAGATTGCTAATTCATGACATTTCTGGATAATTAAAGTGTGAGCCAAAATATTTAGAAGCAAAAATATACTGACGTTTACGAGTGCGTTGATTAAATTTAGCACAAAACTGACAGCAAGGTACGTTGTGGTCAGGGCCTAGGCAAGGAATACAGTACAAATTAAAATCCTTATGAGAAATGTCTCCCACAAGTAATGCAATTATTAACTTTTACTCACATCAGTAAGGAGCAAGAAAAAGTTTCCCCAACGGGGTACTTAGCTTTTTAGTTGAAGACTTGGGTTCTGAAACTCGAAAACAAAAATTTCAGGAGTCCATCGACTGGCACTTGCGAACTGCTTCTGCTTCGCACACTGCGCAGCAAGAAAGACTGATGTAATGGCATCGGCTGAATGTTTTATATCCCTGACAACCTGACATCATGGAAAAAGGGACAGCAACTGACGAGGGACCCAAGACTTTGTTAATCAGGCCGACTGAGGGCAACCTACCAACAGATTACCCAAATGTAATGACTGCAACAGTGAAACACGAAGAACATCAGAAAGTTTACCCCAGGGATCACTTCAATGGCTCTGCTGGACAGAGGCACAGGGAACTAATCTAAGGGGGGTGGCGAAAGCCCACATATTCTGGCTAGGCTTATAAATGCCTTTGGGCAGATAGCCTAGTACCTACCTATGAACCTATAATCAAAGTAAAACTGCAAAATGTGCAAACAGTTTGACTGACCAGTTTTAGAAAGATTTATGATAATGTGTTTAAGTAAAATAATAAAACAAAAATATTTACATCAAAATCTTACAATTGCAGGTAGACAGGATGTATTTTTGCTAATAAAATGATTTTCATTAAAAGCTGAGAAAAAAAATGTACATGTAAATATTAGATTGGTACAGCATGTGAAAAATGTCTGTTGTAATGTTGAGAGATGTCTTCTCATGTTCACTGCTTTCAGTTTTGTGATGGGGAGACAGCTGTGTGATGCCTTATAGCATCAGACTGGGGAATGTGAAGGACTTAGATTTTTTTTTAATAGAAAATAATTAAAGAGTGGATCCATCCTGTATTGAAAATGGAGTCTAGGTCCATGTGCTTTTTTCTGAAATAAGCTTATCGCCATGTTTAGTTAGCTCAGCTATACAGAAATAAAATTAGTTATGTGGTATTGTCAAGGTTATAATAAGGAAGCACAAGGATGTATTGTCAGCAGGATCTTGCAGAAATATGTATTATTCTTTCTGGTCAGTCAGCTATAACTGTGTAATAATGTTTCATTTGTACTGTGTGATTTTACTATTAAACTAAGAGCTTCCCCTTAGCCCAGGGACACACAGGATAATTTTACTTGGTGCCCCATAATTGTGTTCCTAAATAAAGAGATTTCTTACTTGGAAAAGTACAAAACAGGTGATGCTGGTAAACTGCACTTCCAAAAAATAATCCAAATACATAAAAAGTAAAGGAAGCAACAGACCACAGCTGTAGAGAATGCAAAATATTTTAATCCACAACAAACATAGAATGGTGAGCACTTTCGTGGACCAAGCCACTTCATCAGACATCAGATTTCTTACTTGACTGAAGTCTGAGTTAGTAGGTGCCTTTCCCTAACAAATGGTAATTCTGTTTTTGGTTGCATGCTGTTGAAAAAAAATAAATAAATAAAATAAGTCAGCCGCAATGCAGTGTTCTTTCTAGGTAACTTTTCTTTCTTTTTCTCTCTCTTTTTTTTTTTTTTAAAGGAAGCACTACATAATTAATAGACATACATTATTCAAACTGAACTTAAAAACATGCATGAAGGATGATACTCTACATTTTCCCACTGTTGAATGGAGGGGGGATTTCTGTCATATTTTCACCACATTTAGATGATCTGCTTTTGTGTGCCAAGATAACTAGTAATCCACAGTAACTATATTAAATTATATTGTAACTGTATTGCAACAGAGGAAACATATTTTAAACAAAGTAGTCAGTGGCAGCACATCTGTATATGAAGTTTAAAGTGGCCTATGAAAGGTGCCATACACTGCACCACTAAAGCAAATGCATACATTACCTGCTACTGGATACAGAACTCCAAAGGCCTATTTCTGTTTCTTGGCTTTTGGCATCATTCATCACAAAACAAATATGTTTGCCTGCAGTTACTATGAAGAATTAAAGAAAGGCAGAGTTAACAATACACATATGACAAAGAACTTAATGACTTAATTGTCATAGTCTTTATCAGGAAGTGACAGTTCACATTTCATGTCAGCATTATCAAGATAATATGCATCATATCTCTGAACTTTTTTGGTCAAGAATTCTAGCAAATGCCAATAATAATAATTATAATAATAATAATAATAATAATAACAATAATAATACTACTACTACTACTACTAATAATAATAATAACACAATAGGAAGCATGAAAATCCAGTCTCTGACATCACTGGCTGACTGCAATCCTCAATGATTTACTAGAAAATCTAAAATCTTCCAAGGGGCAAAAAAAAAATTATGAAACAAAGTCTTGTACATTTTATAAAAGCCTGGAGAGGTATGACATGCATTAGGAGAGATAGTTCTAGGGAACTTCTGTCTCATCAACAATGAACACTTAGTGTAAAGGAAGGTCAGGCATAAAATTCCTCAGTGCTCTGAGAATGACTTATGTGTGTCACACAGTGTGCTGATTATTAAGATGGATAAACAACATGGCTGTGCTCCCTGGCTCATTAATCTAAGCTCTGTGGCAGTAGTATTGCTAGGATATGGGTCACCACTTTAACCATATATATATGCTTTCTGACACTTAAATGATGTGATAGTAAAGGATGAAGCACTGGGAAAAATCAGTAAATTGATCTAGGCTATGACAGAACTGAAATTACAGAGACAGACTGCACATCATTAGTATTTATATCAAGAGGTGTATGAAAAAAAAAGAAATAATGAGAATTTACCATACAGAGTGGTCGTAAAGGACAGCTGATATTGGGGAAGAGAGCTATGAATGTAGGAACTGGACAAAGCTTTACTATACAGGACACATTTATACACACTGTGTATAAGCTATAGGGGAACATGGTAAGGGTGAATACTAGTTAGGTTGAAGCCAACTGTATGTAATCTGTGGAATACCTGGATATAATAAGTTAACTGTTAGAGACAGAATCTCTTCCTTAGACCACAAAAAAAAAAAAACACAAACTTTCGGGTAAAGACCCATCTTCAGTGCAAATGTAAAGAAGTTTAAAACAATTCCCATTTAAAAGAATCCAACACAAATCACATGTGACACATCCCCAAATCACAGTAAAATTACTCAATAAAAATTTCATATGCCATCAATAAAAACTGAATATAAGATAAATATCAAATACAGAATATCTATAAAAACCAAATTATGTATTCGAAATACATTCAAAATACCATAAATACATCACAATTATAAACATGCACACACACACATACATGCATTTTATTTATATTGCATTTGTTTCACAGTCAGAATAGTTTTGCTACTAATTACAGTATTGATTCCAGGCTCAATGTCTGTCTGCAGCCATAAAATCCAATTATACTCTCTTGTTTCTAAGACATTATTAACATCACCACCTCTAATGTTCCTAAATACCAGATCTATCATTATAAATTTAAAATCATGGTCATGCCCATATTCAGAGACATGTCTAGCAAATGCATTAGAAGGAATATTCCTGTGCATTTTGGCCTGATGTTCCGTAATATGATCTTTAAGTATATGTGTACATTTACCAACATAAAGTGTGGAATATTTTATACAGGTTGCTAAATAAACAATGTTCACAGTATTACATGTAGCAAAGCAACTGAAGGAATATTCTTTCTTAGTTTCCGGATGTACATATATGCTACCAGTAAAAACATATTTGCAACAAACACAGTTATAACAAGGAAATATTCATTGTTTCTAACTTACTACTTTGTTATTCCTGTTTAGTGAATTCATTTCCTTATAACAAAGCATTTTTTTTCAAGATGCTACAATTCCTTTAAGCGAAACTAGGCTTATTACAAATGATCTATTTCAATTCCAGCATAGCCTCTAGGATGCCCCAATTTTTTTGAAATAACATTTCTAACTTCATTGGTCCTCCTATTATAAGTAAATAATTCCTTTCCAAAGGTCTAACATGATTTTCACTAAAGGCTACATAGTCTCTAAGCTATGGTTTAACTATCACATCTCTTTTCAGTATTACCTCATTCATAATTCCCTTCAAACAGTTATCATCATAGCCCCTTTCTTTAAATTCCTGTATGGTTTCATCCAGCTGCAGTAGACAATTCTCTTCATCGGTATTAAGCCTACTTACTCACAACAACTGACCTTTCACTATACCTTTATAAACATGAGGTACGTGCATACTTTCCTTGTGTGTATAACAATTGGCTTAAACCTTTTTATCTAAAAATACTTGTACCAATACTATCTACAGTTTTTATTAGTCTAACATCCAAGAAACTTCTCTCATCCTTAGAATAACTAAGTTTAAATGTAATGAAGTCAGTTGTATTCTCAAGATACTCAACAAACTGGTTAAGTTCTACTCGATTTCCATTCCAGATCAAAAAAAGTCATTCACAAAACATTTAAAAAATAATAACTTACTGTTAAATGTAGCATGACATCTACATACAAATGTATCTTTCCATTGGTTTAAAACAATATTGGCATAGGTATTAGCTATAGCTGTACCCATGGCTATGCCAGATCGTTGAAAATATATTGATTTTCAAAGATTTATTTATTCAAAGATAAACACATTATTAGCTAAAACTTCCTTCAATAACTGGCAAATATTATCACTGTTGCTTCCATACCTATCAGTATTGATGCAAAGGAAGTCACACACAGCATCCAAACTGTAATCATTCAGAATAATGGTAAAAAGTGAATTTATGTCTAATGTTACAAGCAAAAAATCCATTTCTGTAGTGGATTTCAACCATTCATGTAATGTAACTAAAATCACTTGTATCTCATATAGAGCTTCTTATCTTACATACTTTCCTAGAATAGACTGTAAGACCATAAGTAAAGGGAAATGGGTCATGTTATTCATCTCCTTCCTGAGACGATAGGTCTCATGGGGGGAGTTCTAAGCTTCTATGTATTTTTGGTAGGTCACAGAGTGTAGATGTAATAGAACAGGGCACATTAAAATAGTTAAACAAGTCAGTGAATGTCATTAGAAGATAGCATATCATAAATGACCATATTAACTTTGGAAATAAACTTCTTAACTTCCAACATTTCAATTTAGAAAAAAATAGTTTCATCTGATTGAAAATCATTCATACAACCTACATAATCAGTTTTATTCATTAAATGAACCATCCCACCCTTGTCGGCTTGTTTATTTACAATATCATTGTTACTCTGCAGTCTTACTAAGGCTTCACGTTCACTAAATGTTAAATTATGTTTAATATTTTCCTTTCTCTCACAATGTGAGTGCAATTCCTGTTTGCAAACATTTTGAAAGGCAGTCACAACTGGACAGCTGTTTGGAATAAATACACTAGACATTTTACAAGACTGAGTAGTAAGTGACAGTCTTTAAAAATTAATTTTAGGTTAAGGCTTCCCATGAATAGTGTAAGATCAGATAGGCCTGTAAATGTAGTATCATTACTTGAAGGCACAAATTGAAGCCCTTTCTGTAGCAGCGAAATATCATCAGGACTTAATTGTAAGCTAGACAAACTCACGATGCTCTCAGTGCTCAACAAACTTATTGATTCTGGAAGTTTAAACAGTTGTGAGTTTCATGGCCATTGTAATATCTCCTTTGTTCATTTTCTCCTCTTCTTCCTTGTGACCGCCCCTTCAATGGATCCCTTTGAGAATTTCCACCATTCAGGTAAACTGGGGAGGAGTTGGAGAGGTGGTGTCCAAAAATCCTCCATTGAACTAAGATTAGTCTATGTAGAAAGAGAAGTAACTGGATCAGCCAATTGGATATTACTACCAGCCAACAATGTAGGAGCTGTCCATGCCTCTCTACTAGTCTCAACTGCATGAACTAGAGATTGATTCAAACTAGTAGAAATTAAAGGTGCAGGTACATGAAAAGTATCCAAAGGATACAATGACTTATCATGCAATGCATTCTTCTGTTTCCTTTCAGGGTGCTCTTTAGGCCAAGAGAAAATATTGCCCAACCTACAATCATTAAGATCTCTTGTGAAGTTTACGTTTTTTTGTTCACTCCAATTTATGGAGTCATATACTGTCAATCTTCCAAGGGTTTGGTGGTTGATATGTGCAGCATCTTTAAATGAAATCATGCAGGGGATTTCACTTTCTAATTTAGTAATCTCATTTTGCAGGTCTGCTTCTGTCTTACTGAAAAACTGGTTCATGAGCAGCATTTAATTGGCACTCAGTTTTAAGTTCAGCTCCTACCAATTTTTTTAGCAATTCTGGATATGTGTTGGCATATGCCAGTATTTTTAAAACCTTCAGTCCATGTGGTACAGCCCTGGGCTCCAAATAAACTATAAAGCTTAGCAGCTGTTGCCATTGAAGCTTTTTAATAGCTTGTAACTTTCTCTTTAATATGCTAATACTATTTACAAAATTGTCATTATGTTGGGCAATGGCTCCCATATCTTCTACTTCAGAATTATTCACAAAAGTAACAGGTTATTATGAACCATTAAGAATTCATGAACTGAACTACCCATTGATAGTGAAGCATAAGCAGCAGACCTCATTTGTGTTATGGGCTGTGTCATAATTGATAAATCAATAAATCAAAGTAGGTGCCACAATAGATCCAAACTAGGAAAACAAAACAGCTACACAAAATGGAACAAATATTGCAGTGAACCAAGTATTAGTTAAACCTTAGACAGCAAAACAAAAAAACACAGACTTAGAAATGTCAAATTTTAATGCACTGAGGATTTTAAAAATACTGGCATATGCCAACACATATCCAGAATTGCTAAAAAATTGGCAGGAAATTAACTTAAAACTGAACGCTGATTAATTGGTTCTCATGAACCAGTTACTCACTAAGATAGAAGCAGACCTGCAAGATGAACTTATTAAATTAGAAAGTGAAATCTCATGCATGCCTTCATTTAAGGATGCTGCACATATTTACACCAAATTCGTGAAAGGTTGACTGTATATATGAACATAAATTGGAGTTAACAAAAAAATGCAAACTTCACAGAGATCTTAACGATTTTATGTTGGGAAATATTTTATCTTGGCCTAAAGAGCACCCTGAAAGAAAAAAGAAGACTGCATTGCCCAATGAGCCAATTTATGCTTTGAATACTTTTCATATGCCTGCACCTTTAATTTCTGCTAATTTGAATTAATTTCTGTTTCATACATCTGAGACTAGTAGAGAGGCATAGGCAGTTCCTACATCATTGCTTGGTAGTAATATGCAACTGGCTGATCCACGTACTTCCCATTCTACACTGATTAATGGGAATCCTAGTAAAATGAAGGATTTTTGGCCACCAGCCCTCCACTCCTCCACAATTTACCATAAAGGGTGGAAATTCATCAAAGAGATACATCGAATGGGTGGTTGGGAGGAAGAAGAAGAGGAATGGAGGAAGGAGAATTTACAACAGCCCTCAAACTCACACCCATTTGAACTTCCAGAATTAGTAAGTTCATTGAACACTGAGAATATTGTGAATTTGTCTAGTTTACGATTAAGTCCTGATAATATTTCTCTGTTACAGAAAGGGCTTCAGTTTTTACCTTCAAGTACTGATACTATTGTTGAAGTGCTCACTGATTGTAGACTATTTACCAGAAGCCTTAACCTAAAATTAATTCTTAAAGACTCTTTGTCACTTACTACTCAATCTTTTAAAAAATATACCCCTAAATTTAATAAAATCCATGCAGGCATAGTGTAGAGCCTACACGGAATGTTACCATGTCCGTATACACAGTTCCCTCTTGGCAGCATGCCATGCATATTAATCATGGCACATTGCTGAGGAAGAGCCATGGAACACCATTATTGAATCAGTGTAGGGTGTATGGTGCTGAGTCCTCAGAAGAGTAACACACTCCCTGCACTGTCCAATTGTATTATAGCAATATAATAATTATTTTTTAAGTATGTTTGCACAGCAGGGCACAGAGTGCATCAGTGCTAAGCAGTGCCAAGACACCTGTCTGACATCTAAAAATATAAACCAGATATATTTAATTAGTTTTGTAAAGGACAAGCTTAAGTGTAGCTGAGTGGGTTTGTGGGGTGCACCATGGTACTCTGCATATATGTAAAGGAATATCAAAATTCCACATATCCATGTACCTAAATGGGTAGAGTTACAGCCTCATGTGCAGGGATTGAATACATGGAAGAGCAAGTTAGCATTTTTGTGCAAAACAGAAATTATGCAAATTACTTTTAAATACTGGCCTGCTGCGCTCAGCTAAGCTCTTTTAAGACCTGCTAAGATGTGCTAAGCACTGCATAAACAAAATAACGGCTGATAATGTTTATGCACTGCTTGGCACTGCTTGGCTGGTTTGTGCACTGCTAAGCACTGCCAAGCATTCAGGTTATTCCAGTTTTGGCACTGCTCAGCTCAGCTGCACTGGTTTGTGTGCTGCTAAGTGACATGTCACATTTTTAAATATTGCCCAATGACATATAAGGATGGAGAAAAATAGGCTATATTAAGCCCAATAGGCAGGAATACAGCAGAATCCATTGGAGTTCTGTCTCTAAAGAATACAATGGCAAGCATTGGAGAGGGTTTGTGCTTTTGGGAATAGCGTTGGGGCATTCAGGAGTCCAGGGTCATGGTTTGACTCATTGTCAAAAACCATGAGGGCCAGCTGATGCAGGGGGGTTACCAGGGCTCTGAGTTCCACCCTAGGCCTGGCACCAGCTGGCAAGGGATCTCAGCAGTGCAATATCCTCTGCACAGGTGAGCAGTGTCATCAACACCATGACAACCTGAAAAGATGGAAAGGGGCTCTCTTGGACACCTGGGTCCAATAATTCCAGGCAGGGAATGTCCCACATGTATGTAAGTACTATTACCTGTGTTTCATCAATATCTAATCTTGAATGTTTGCTAAACTGGTATGCATAATGGTGAGCTTCTCTCCCAACAGCTGCAGAGGGGAGGGCTTGCAACATTGAGGCACATGCCAGGTTTTTGGCCAGGTTGCACTGTGAGTGTGGTGAATACAGATACATGTTGCTATCTATAGTCAAATAAGCAAGAGACAGTAAAGCATTAACTGTGAATAGGTATATACAGTAAAAATTGTATTGCAATGAATGTGGACTTACACCTGTAGTGCAAGAAGTGCATACTTGCAACTGTAGTGCCATAAGCAGGGAAGACTAAAACATTAACCATAATAAAGTATATGTAATAAAGGTTGCATTGCAATAACTGTGGAATTACAGCTGTATTGCAACACCCGCATAATGACAACTGTTGTGCAATAAAATCTTGAAATTATCCCACTAACTGATGGAAGGTATCTCTAATAAAGTTTGTTGTGCAATGACTGTGGAAGTAGGACTGTTTATCAAGAAATCCATTATTACAACTGTTCTGCAATAAAAACATGAAATAATATCAGTACCTGCATGAAGGTATATCGAATAAAGTCTGTTGTGCAAGAAGTGTGGAAGTAGGGCTGTTTTGCAAGAAATCAGTTATGACTGTTCTGCAATAAAAACATGAAATAATATCAGCACCTGCACGAAGGTATATCTAATAAAGTCTGTTGTGCAATAACTGTAGGTTCAGAGTTGTTTTGTAAGAAATGAATTATGTCAACTGGTCTGCAACAACACATGAACCAATGGGAATAATACCAAGGTAAATCACGTACATCAGGTTTGTCTTGTTTTCACCATTGCATGTCAGTTACAAGCATTCAGGCTGTGACATATGGTGCTGCACTCAGGTATAACACTGTACTAGTTGTAGACCGCAAATAACCGATAATCAGATATTGTTTGTTGACTTCACAGATATTTGAACACACTAACAATGAACTGCGTACACCTGCATTCTATGTAGTAATGTATAGTTTACCTAGTATCTCTGTCATGCTTGAATGTCATGCATGTGTGTTCAACTGTCACTGCAGTCAAGTATAAACCTGTGCCACTATAATCAGGTCATATTTTGCTACCAGGTGAGCTGTAGGCAAATTTCAGTCAGTCAGTAATCAGCAATGACTCAGTATCTCAGTTTGCTAAATGCTGTGTATAAAGTACATTTTTGCCACACACAGACCAGGGTTCAAATCCAGTGCTATGTAGATCTAAACATTACAGTATCAGTCACGTAATGTTTACAGATATTCTCTCCACAGGAACTACAGGTAAATGCATGAGGTATCCCATATTATGAGTAAGTTATTGTGCGTTTAGATGTCACAGACTGTTATTGCCAGGAATGTGAAAATACAACATAAAATAAAGGAAATAAGTTTAATAATAAAAGCAAAGAAAAGAAAAGAAATAAAATGTCTAAACTTTTGTATGGCTGCATGCCTGGAGTGTCTGCTAAAGGTTGCTGTACTCAATTAATACATTTGATGCAGATGTCCTCTGCAATTACTACTAATGGGTTCTATCCCCATGCCTGCCAAGCAAGGGATGATAGTTGGTTACTCTCTGTACTGTACACATACATGTCTCTCAAGTGTCACACTGTCATGGAATGTAATTACTATTCCATAATCCCTCCGTCACAGATATATCATCGACATGATTATGCAAATAGCAAAGTGACACTACATCAGCTTACAGTACACCTTGGTAGTTACATAAGTACACCAGATGTGCAAGTGTTCTGTGTAGTTGTGTACTGGCAATTATTACTGCTTGGCCCATACTGTCCCATGCGAATAGCTTGAGAGGCATGTACATGCTACAGCGGTCAGCGGTTTACTATCAAAAGAATGAAAATCACATCTGCGAATGGTGATTTCCGTGACAAATATCCTCAACTCATACATATTAAGTAGGTTGTATGGTCAATGCAACAAGATCGACAACTTTCTGTCGATCTTAATGTTAGCAACTCCCATTGCTAACCATGCTTTGAGTCCCTGCCCTGTGTATGTCCTTCTGAACGGACATACACATGAACATCGACATTACGACTGTTGCTCCTACCATGTTTAGGAGGAGGCAGTCGTGCATCTGAATGTCGGCATTTTGACTGTAAACCTGCTATAGCAGCTATAGGGCACTTTTACACATAAATAAAGGACAGACCTGTAGAGTAGATAGCAGTACTGTTGTCAGCTATATAGCCTATAATAGTATTAATGGACTGTATTTCTCTCCCTCCCCACCCCTTATCTTCATATATTTATTATTGTTATTAATTGGTTATGGTTTACTATTAACATATGTTGTTCCTTAAACTTTATTTTGGGGCATGTGTTTTATTAATGTTATGTATTACAATGGTTGCATATTAACATATCTTGTTGAATTACCTTTTCTGTTGGCCTAATGCGGTAACTGTTACTGGCATGCTGTTAATATACTGACTGTTCTGTTATTTATTGTTGTGTTTCACAAAATATGCACTGAAATGTAATGGGGTTATTTCCAATTTTCTGGCATGTTATTACTAACAATGGTTTTGTTCATAACTAAACTATATGTTTTGCTTTATCTCCATAACCACAGCATGTCAGGGTAGGCCGGTTTCTGCTGATCCATCTACTCAGCTGGCTGTGGCAGTGGGTCCTAGCATGTCTGGGACCCAAGCCGGTGGTGGCCCCTCCACTGGCACTGCACCACCTTCAGGTGGAACCGCCTCATGGGTCGGGACCCGCACCCCGGGAAATGGTGCTGAAGGGGTGGTAGTCACCCAAGAACAACTACTGGCCATGGTGAGCAGGATTGTTCATAGGAGCTGTGAACACCACCTGTGCAGGATTGAAGGCAGACTGGGCAACTGGGTGGGACTGGCTGGACCTGGCACCCAACCTCCAGCACAGCCAACTTTTGGGGCAGTGAAGAAGCAGGGCTGACTGCCCATGGGTGGGGATGTCAGCCACGCAGCTGCTGTCTGGAGGTACATGCACTTTGGATTCCACAACACCTTCCCTATCCAAGGTGTCAAGGTGTCCCCCTCATGTGTCACGCACCATCCCTGTAAGCTGTCTTGTCTGTCTGCAATTACATCCTCTCCTACCAACTTACCACCCCACATGTACCTATATCCCGTCCACAACATTCCACTCTCTCCTTATAAAAAAAAAAAATGGACAAAAAAAAAATGCCCCGTACATAGCTTTCCATTTCACACATGTGTCCAATGGACACAAGTAATTAGGTCCAAATGGCTTGTCATTTATGTTGCCCTCACCCCCTCTCTCTGGGTTTGAGAGTCTAAATTCATCCACAAAACTGTCAAAATGCACAGCTGGTGTTGTACAAGAAATGGAAAGCTATGGTTATTTCCTACACCCTTCCTGCACATCCCTACCTGCCTTTCACTGTGTTTTCCCCCCTGCTTGCCCCATTTTACTACTGTCCAATTACTCACTTTTTTCTTTTCTTTTTAATTTTTCAGAGTGGGTTTGCATGTAGTGCCACACCACACAAATCCACTTAAATGAGTTTTAATGTCATCATATCGATCTTATGTTTCTCAAACTGTTAGGCACATGTACAAAATAATAACCTCTGCCACATATTGAACCCCGGCCCCTGTCAACTATAGCCTACTATGCCACACAGGTCTTACTTAAAAGTGGTGTTTCTAGCAATACAAACTGATTGCCACTAACAGACTGAAATCAACCTAATGTGGAAAATTAGAGTGCACCTGGGACTCTGATGCAAAAATACACCAGTAGACAACCAAATGAATAATAATGGAGTATGTGAGGCCTGGAATAGCAGGCAAATGTTCCCATTTACCTGCAACATCTTTAAACACACCTGCTAAGGCATCAGTGGTACAGAACATATGTTCAAATGGGACCATGCTGCAGAACAACTGCCTTTGAAAACCATACACATACTGATGGATGCAGACGTGTGTAACAGCTTGTATGTCTGCACATATATCTGGCAAATACACCTGCTCTAGCACTGACTCAAGTAACTCAGTCTGTTAAATGCCTTGCATACATAACATTTTGCCACAAACACACACTCCTGGGTTTGAATCCAGTGTGTTGCACTTCAATTACATTGTTGTGAGTCATGAAATTTTAATCCCCATAGGTAACTGCAACAGAATTATCTACTACCCAGTTTTGCAATCAGAGGACTGCAGGTAGGGGCACACTGCACATATTTATTTAGCCTGACTATATCTTTCACCTACTACCCTGCTATTGGCACTGTTGCATAACAGATGTTTAGCACATACCTCAATTGGACTGTAATGGGTTTGGGTTTTTTGTTCTGATTTCCTGCCAAAGAGTATATCATAAACTTGGTGGCTTTGCAGTTGCCCGCCCCTACTGTAAATTTGATCTGGGACACTACTCCCAGTCTAGTATCATTACCTCATTCTGCCTAATCCAGGGAGAACATTTGAGAAGGCCAACCCACTTAGTTTCTGCTCCTCCTTTCCCCTTTCTACTTTACCAAAAAAAAAAAAAAAAAAAAAATATATATATATATATAGAGAGAGAGAGAGATTCTAAGCTTGTTTCCTGCCTTTTCTATAAGTTGTCTAGTCCAGATACAGATTTGCTGTATCCAGGACTGTTTGTAAGCTTCTGAGCCCCCAAGTCTTTTTGTGTTGGAGGGAAGCCTTCTAGCTTAATTTTGTTTCCTAGAACTAGCCAGTTTTTTTTTTATTTTCAGCACTCCTGTTTCTTTGAGCTCAGCACTTGTTCAGAACTCACTGTAAGCACTAAATAAGTGAAAAATTACTACAGCAATAAAATTTCCTCACTTATCTAGAGGAAAACAGTTTTTAGTACTTAACAAATAACCACCTATCCAGGCATGTCTAAAGGTCAGCTCCCGGTGTTTTCTCCTGTCTACCTGATGAACATGGGCATCTTGGGGCAGTGCAGAAATTGCCTCATGTACACAGACAACCCTCTCCTCCTACCACCCAACACTACAACCTGTGAGAGATGCACTTATATAGCCAAACTGGAAGCAAAGATCTCTTCACCCAAGACTGGACTAGACAGTCAAGAGGAGAAGGTAAACACTTGCACCACACCACACTCATCACATAGTCCCTCAAAGCCTACACCACCAAAACACACATATAGAAACACAAAACATACTCCTACATTCACACACATTCTCAATAAAAATCTGCCCAAACAACAGGGACCTCCAAAGCAGAAATGCAACCAACCTACACCCCCCAACACAAACCAAATGACACATAGCCCACAAACTCAGTGTGCCACTCAACTGCAACCTATAAGGCATTACAACATACCCAACACTCTAGTCATAGGTGACTCTATAGTCAGGCACACTGATGTTCCACTCACCAGGTTAAACAAGGAGAAAGTAACAGTCAGCTGCCTGTTGGGTGCTGGGATCTGCCACATAATGCATGCATTCAGGTAACTCCACAACAAGTACAGATATGAATCTGTCATTGTCCATGTTGGTGTGAATGACCTGAGATGTACCTCCCTGAACTACATGAAAAGAGACATGGAGGAGCTTTCCTATCTTGTAACCCAGCCAGGTATGACCCTAGCCCTGAGTAGCATCCTGCCATCACCCAGAATAATACCTCAGTACAAGGACGAAATGATTGACTTCAACAATTAGCTAAGCTTCTGGTGTCATTCTAAGGGGATCCAGTATCTGTCTATCTGGGATGACATGATCGACAAACCACGATGCTTTGCCAGTAAGGGCCTGCACCTGTCACCCTTGGGATTCTGGATACTGGCTAAGGCTCTTGCCACCCATATAGTTCCTTTTTTAGGCAAGGTTCAAATGACAAATTCACCACTGTAACAGGTATAAGCAAGCAAAACCTGAGGGTAATGCTACTCAATGCTAGAAGTCTAAACCTTAAAATGCACTCACTCGAGGCACTCCTTAAAATGGAGAACATTGACATCTGTGCATTGACAGGGACCTGGTTCAAGGATCCAAAGAGCACCCCTGTATTACCAGGGTATAATCCATACCACACCTTTCGACCACCTAACCTCTACCGAAACACTAAAGCCAGAGGCGTGTCCATATTCATTAAGGATATCCACACGTCCAGGCTAGTTGCTCAGCATAATGCATCCGAGATTATCCAAGTGCAACTAACTCTGAGCAAGACCGCAATCCAAATTGTAGCTTGCTACAGATCCCCCACCATGCCCCAGGATTCCCATTCCTCATTTCTTGATACAATGGAAAATATTAGGGTACAACCTAGCACCCTAAGAATGGGCGATTTCAACTACTCCACCATTAACTGGTAAAACTACTCATTTACCAACTCTTGTGCTCAACATTTTGTGGAATTCATAAATTCCAATGCCTTGGATCAACTTATCCACACCCCCACCAGGGGCAGCAATATCCTAGACTTGGTCATTACCAACATGGGCAACCGGTGTTCCACACCAGAGGTCAGTTCCTCATTGACACGTTAATCAACCTAGACATCCACATCCTGCCCCCACCCCCACCCCCCCATTAGGGAAACCACCCTAAAAAATTTCTCCAAATACAACTTCACTCTTCTTAAGACAGAAGTGGGTAACTTCACTACACCCATGCTGACAGACAATAGAGGTATGACTGCTGAATCCTACACAAATGCACTTTATAAGCACTTACACGAGTGCGTGGATTGTGCAATCCCTAACAGAACCAAGATGATATCCTCCAAAAAAAGGAAGGCAATCTGGTGGTCCCCTGCCATAAACAAACTGTACAACAGAAGAAAGAAACTGCTGCAAAAAAGAGTAAAATCCCATGATTGGAAGAGCTCCCTGGTCAGCCTCAGTAAGAAGCTGAGATCCCTCATAAAATCCTCCAAAGTTAGATACAAAAACAAAATCACCACTGATTCTAAAGACAACCACAAAGCATTCTATAGCTATGTCAAGAATCTCAATGGCAACACTAGGATCTGTTCTGAGTTACAGCACAATGGCACTAAATATACAAAACCAACTGATATTGTCATCATCCTGGCAGATAGGTTCAGTGCTAACTTTACCCCCCTCTTATCCCCAAAGGGCCTCTTTCTATACCAGAAGAATGCAAAGTTCCTGTAATCACAGCTGCACAGGTAAAAAACACACTTTCCAAAGCCAAGAACACAGCATCCATGGGACCTGACAACATTCCAGGCTGCATTCTACCTGAACTACAGAACGAACTGGCACCCCACCTAGGTATCATGTTCAATCATAGCCTCACCTCAGGCTTTGTGCCCACTGAATGGTGCACAGCTATGGTTATCCCACTCCACAAAGGGGGAACCACCATGGACCCCAAAAACTACTGCCCCATTAGCCTGATGAGCCTGGTCTGCAAGGCTATTGAACGTATCATCATGAAACTTATAAAAAATGACATTGGTAATCTCCAAACCCTGGACCCCACCAAGTTTGGGTTTGTAAAAGGCAGATCATGTCTCCTAAACCTGATAGACTTCTTTGAAGTGGTCACCAAAGCCGCAGATGAGGCTAAGGTGGTTCACGCAGCCTATCTAGATCTTGCCAAGGCTTTCAAAACCATCCCCTGCTCTGGAATTATAGATAAACTCACTAAACTAGGTATAAATCCCTATGTCACAAGATGGGTTGCCAACTGGCTCACTGACAGAACCCACACTGTGAATGTAGCAGACTCCAAATCCAACCTCAGACCAGTGACAAGTGGAGTACCACAGGGTTCAATCCTGGGTCCTCTCCTATTTGCTTTCTACTTCTCTGAAGTACAAGCTAACACAGAAGGTCTTTTGCTAATGAAGTTTGTAGATGATTGCAAACTAGGAGCCATAATCAAAACTCCTAACAATGTGGACATCCTACAGAAGGTCCTCACTTAGACAGATGCCTGTTGTCAAAGCCATGGCCTCAAACTCAATGCCAAAAAGTGCATTCTCATCCCTTTTGGTAAACACTCTGTACCCATGAACTAACACATAGGCAGTAGTCTACTTAACACCGAAAGTGTGATAAGAGACCTTGGGACACAGGTGGACAGTAGTGTCTCCTTTGATAATCACATTGCCACAGTAGTCAGGGAGTCCTTCTACATGGCACACCTCATCACAAAAGGTTTCTCATCCAGGAAAAAAGAGGTCATTGTTCCCCTCTACTCATCAATCATTAGACCCATTATAGAGTTCAACGCCCCTTTTGGTATGTACCTCACAAGACATCTGCAATAACTGGAAAGGCCTCAGAAATACCTCACAGAGAGGATTACCGGCCTCAAACAGATGCCCTATGCAGACCGTCTCAAAAAACTCCAGCTTTACTCCATGGCATATCGCCTACTCAGAGACGATCTCTACCTAACATACAAAGCTATGTCAAAATCCCAGTCCCTCCAAGCTACATGCTCTAGGGACCTAAACCTTGTCATGACAATAAACAGAACATGCTGGAGGGATAGATTCCTGTCCCAGAGACGTTCCATACTCTGGAACAAACTACCTATCTATATCAAACAAAGCTCCTCATTAGCACTCTTCAAGAAAATTCTTGATGATTGGATGGGAGATAGGAAATTCACCCTGGGGATCAATTCTGTGGCTCTGCTCAACAGGGGCACAGGAAAATAATTTCCTTGGGTGGCGAATGCCAGGGTGCCTTTTGGCTAGGCTTATATAGGCCCTAGGGCCAATAGCGTAGTACCTACCTATGAACCTATGAACCCTTGCCCTGGTTTTGCTGTAACAACAGGGCTGACACAGCTGTCACAGTTACAGGTACAGCTTGCTGGAAACCAAAGTCTACAGACTCCGCCTATGTGTCCTAGGCTACAGCAACAGCTTCAGCCTGTAGCATACATGGCTGTATGTTAAGGTAGCTGCTACAGACTAACCATGCCTCTCAACCCCCTACAACAAGGGATCTGCACACTGCCATAAATAAAGGGGGGGGTGGCCCAACAATAGGTCCATGTTGCACAGTTTGCCCCTACAAAGATAGTAAGTTGATAGAATAGCAACTACTGCATTAGCATGCATATTCTGATGGGTATGAAGTGTGACACTCACATGTCTCTCTCTCTCCATTCTGACCTCAACCCACAATGTCTGCCAGTGAACTACCAGATGACCACACTGTCATGAGACACTGACCAAACATATGAGGCAAAACTATTGACATACTTCATACATCACTACAGTGGACATTATTTGCACTTACCCTCTGTGATGCTGTAGTCTCCATACCTCAGTAATGTCCATCTCAAAAACTAAGAAAGGGGCCAAGGTCTATATAAAGCTTTATATATTGCACTGTGGTGCCATGTCATTGGCTAATGATAGTGCAATCCAGCTGTTTTGGATGCAATTAGCAATTCTGTGCCACCGATTGATGCAGAGGCAATTACCTGTTAATCAGTATTACCTACAAAAGTCAAGCAACTGCTTATGGGGAACAGGTCTGTATGTGGTTTTACTCACACAGACAGAGTATGTGCAAAGTATTTACAGAGGAATGCTTCCAAAAAAAGAATAGCTCACTCTACCAGGTTATGTACTACATTTCCACATAAAACAGGATGCAGATGGGAGGATGGAAGTATGGGGAATAGGGAATAAAACAGTAGGCTTGTATTAGACCTATGATATTGAAATGTCAGAGATACTCTGCTGTCCAACATCTGCAGGCATGCCTCTCAACTGTCCTTGCTTTGAATCACATCTCTGCTCTGTCCCTGTCCATCCCTCTTACAATGGTTGGCTGTTGTAGTAAAGATAGTGCACATAAGACATAGTGACACTAAGGAAGGGTGTACACTCCTGTAACATCAAACACACTGTAATTCATGTCCTCTAAGTCTGTCATTGTCACACATAAATAGTACTAACAATGTAAAAGTGTCTCTGAATGAATGTCCCTAATGTACTCTGGTTAAGTCCCTGCTTCATGGAAATTCATCCCTGTCTGGTTGAGAGCTATGCCTAACATACCTTTCAAACTCCTACAGTAAGAAATCAGGGTAAAGCCATATTTAATGGGAAAACAAAGGCCTAAACTCAGTGACAGTGTATACATATTGGCCATACAAAGTAAGAATGTGAAATAGACTAACAGATATTATTGTAGCCCAAGTGTTTTCTGAGGGGTCTGACAGGTGACAGTTAGATTCTGTTTTAATTTTATGACAGCAACCATCAGTGATTGAACAAGTAGTTGTTAGATATCTGCAAGTTTATGCAAAAATAACCACATCTATGAGGCAAACATGGCAACATTCTGCAAACATCTGCATAGTTGAGAGATATGATGCCTACAGGAAACATATACTACAGCAGGTTTGCATTGCTATCTGTCATTGTGGCACACTGGTGTTGCTGGACTGTCCCCATATAGTTGTTGTACTAGCCCACTGCTATTTGTCCGACAGTGGCAGTATGATGTTAGTGGGGATTTGCCTCTAGGGGACACACAACAGTACACTGCAATGATGGATGTAGAGATATACAGCAGAATTTGTCACAGCTGACAGGGACATTACTCAGTATTGCTACTATCTTGATGATAGCCACACATGTAGTTTGTTGCCACACTGTGGGATATGACATGTGAGGGAGCAGTGGATAGTGCAGGCCATTATAGGTGTGTAGGGTCAGTACATAGTTGACATGCACATAGCTGGTCCTGTAATGTGTTCCCCTCTTGTTGTCTTGCAGGAACAATGTACTGACAAAGACGTCCTCCATTTTCATCTGCAGAGAATGACACTATACTGGATGCCCTCAGACTCAACCATCACATCCTGCTTTCAGGAGGTCACCACAATCATGAACAGTGGGCATTGTGGGCTGACCTTATGAGGGCTGTTAATCATATTGGCCAACAGGACAGAAACTATGAGCAGGTCTGACACTGGGCCACAGATATGGTCAATGCCACACATCAAAGGGCAGCTGCTGTTGTCAGGTATTGTGCTGTCACCAGTGGAGGGCCTGCAACTGAACAATCACTCTCAGCCACAGAGGATTTCCTGGTTAACCTAAGATCAACCAACAGTTCCCAGCCATCCACCACACTATACATCCTGGAGGTGGATGCCACAGCATCCACATCAAAGGAGCATCCATGTAAGCTTATTGTGCTCACCAGTATAATACATTAGCAGTCACTGTGGCAGGCTCTACAGACAATTACAGAGGTGTCAGGACTATCTGCACTGGGGGGGGGGGTGTCTTTTACCCACAGTTGTGCACACATACTCAGAATGTTAGCAATATAGCCAATATTGCATTAGCTACTGTACATGTGGATTTACTCACATATTACCTGGTAACACTGCAACATTTGGTTCTGGTTACAGTACCTCTCCCTCACCATTTCATAGGTCCATGAGATGTGGCCGGAGTCCATGTTCCTGTACCTGGTAAGTGTGATACTGCTGTTTTAAAGATCATATATAACCTATGAAAGTTCAGGGCTGCCATTTTGCCTTATGCACTATTGTTGTGCTTAGCCAGAGTAGAATAGTTATATGTTCCATTTTGGAGAAGTTAACTACAGTGCATAGCCTAGGGAATGACAGGTGTGTATTTGTGCAAACATTAACATGTTTGCAGTTATAGTTATAAGCAACTACGCAGCCTGCTATACATGAGACAATTACTCCAAGATGCCCATTCAGACATAATAGGTAGAAGGTACATACCTGCGGCAGTGATACTACAAATGGCATATCATTGTCATGATAGGTGTACTTGGTTTTATGTGTAGTTCTATCACATACACTGGCATATTGCATACCTCACAGGTGTATGCATTACCTGGATGTAGGTGATGTGCATGGGGTCTACATTAGAAGATCGAAACTCCAAAAGAGCGAATGCTCTTTAATCAAACTCTAATACCCGAAACCACACAATACTGAATGTACGGAACAGTGATTTTTTTTTTCCCAGTGGAAATAAAAAATTGCTTCTCCAAAAAAAAAAAAAAAAAATCCAAAGACAAAATAAAGTGTGTGTGTGGGAGTGGGGGGGGGGGTTCCTCGGGAAAAAAAATACTGTTCCGTACCTTCAATATTCTGTGGTTTCAAGTAGTAGCATTTGATAGTGTGATTTGTGATTTGTAGTTTATTGGCCGTTTTGGCAGTTTTTCCATCT
The DNA here is from genome assembly GCF_019279795.1 of Protopterus annectens. NCBI lineage: Eukaryota > Metazoa > Chordata > Ceratodontiformes > Protopteridae > Protopterus > Protopterus annectens. Next base: position 204,880,854 of record NC_056748.1, read on the forward strand.
CATTCAACTTTTCGGTTTAAAAGCCCATGTTTGCGTTTGTTCCCCACCTTTCCTGTAACTAGTCTAGTCCAGGTACAGATTTGCTGTATCCAGGACTGTTTGTAAGCTTCTGAGCACCCCAAGCCTTTCTGTGTTGGAGGGAAGCCTTCGAGCTTATCAGTGGGAGTGGTAAGTAATAGGTAGCCTATCTATCACAAGAGGTATGTTTTTTGGCCCAGAAATTGTAGTGTATTGACCATTTGGGCAGTTTTTCCATCTCTTTCAATGTTCTGGTTTAAAAGCCCACATATGCACTTGTTTCCCACCTTTCCTGTAACTAATCTAGTCCAGATACAGATTGGCTGTATCCAGGACTGTTTGTAAGCTTCTGAGCAGTGCCAAAGTCTGCTCTTCAATTTTTCCCTTAGATCTGCTAGTTCTCTCCTCTCCTGCACTTTTACTAGCTTGTTAGTTTAGCACTTTACAAGACTTCTTGTAGCAATTATTGTAGTACACAAAGGTGCTGCCAGCACTAAATGTTCTACAAGGAAACAGCACCAGTACTTATTATTGCTCACTCCTACAAGCATGTCTAAAGGTCAGTTCCCTGTGCTTTCGGCTATTAACCTGGTGAACATGGGCATCCTAAGGCAATGTAGCAACTGCCTCATGTACACTGACAACCCTCTCCTCTTACCCCCCCAGCACTCAGACTTGTGAGAGATGCAATTATATATCCAAACTGGAAGCCATGCACTCTGCAGTGTAGACTGGAACAGTTGATCAAGAGGAGAAGGTCAACACTTGCACCACACCACATGGAAAACATAGCTCTCCAGAACACACACCAGCATTGCCTTCACAAAAAAACAAACCACACACCCACCTGCATGGAAGCTCTCAATAAAAATCTAACCAAACAGCAGAGAACTCCAAGGCAGAAATGCACTTGACCACCACAACACAACACTAATCATAAGACACATAACTCTCCTTAACAGTGTGCCAGTCAACCAAAGCCCCTGCGGCAAAACAGCATGCCCAACACACTAGTCATAGGTGACTCGATAGTGAGGCACACTGATGTCCCACTCACTAGGTTGAATAAGGAGAAAGTAAAAGTCAGCTGCCCATCAGGCACCAGGATCCACCTCATAACGCACGTACTCAGGTCCCTCAACAACAGGTACTATTATGACTCTGTCATTGTACATGTCGATTTGAATAACCTGAGACGTACCTCCCTGGACTACATGAAAAGAGACATGGAAGAGCTATTGGATTATGTAGCCCATGCGGGTATGATCCTATCCCTGAGCAGCATCCTCCCATCACCCAGAATGATACCACAGTACAAGCAGAAAATGATTGATTTCAACAATTGGCTAAGTTTCTGGTGTCACTCTAAGGGGATCCAGTATCTCTCTGCTTGGGATGGCATGACTGACAGACCTCAATGTTTTGCCAGAGATGGCCTGCATCTGTCACCCCGGTGCATGTGGATAATGGCCAAGGCTCTTGCCACCCCATATAGTGCCTTTTTTAGGCAGTGTTCCAAAGACCAAATTACCACCGTAACAGCTACAAACAAATGCAATTTGAGGGTCATGCTGCACAATGTTAGAAGTCTAAATCTCAAAATGTACTCACTCAAAGTACTCCTTAAAATGGAGAACATCAACATTTGTGCTGTAACAGAGACCTGGTTAAAGGCAGCAGAAAGCACCCCTGCATTACCAGGCTACAACTCATTCCACACCTTTTGGCCCCAGAACTTGGAACAAAGCTCCAAACCTGGTGGTGTTTCCATATTCATAAAGGATGTGCACACCTCCAGACTGGTAGCCCAAAATAACACATCTGAGATACTTCAGGTGCAGCTAGCATTGGGTAAGACAGCGATTCAGGTTGCAGCCTGCTATAGGCCCCCAACCATGTCCCAAAATTCACACTCCACATTCCTAAGCACCCTGGAGAATATTAGGGTCCAGGCTAACACTCTCATACTGGGTGACTTCCACTACCCCTCCATTAACCGAGAAAACTAATTGCACCAATACACTTGCCCAACACTTTCTGGAATTCATTAATTCCAATGTCCTGGACCAGCTCGTTTTTACCCCCACTAGAGGTAGTAACATCTTTGATCTGGTCATTACAAACATAGGCAACTGTTGCTCTACACCAATAGTCAACTCCTTCCTGGTTAGATCCGATCACAAGCTAATCACCTTGGAAATCCACATCCCTCCCACCTCGCCAACAAACGTAACCACCATGAAAAACTTCTCCAAAGCTAACTTTGGGCTCCTAAAAACAGAGGTGGCTAACTTCACAGCATTTATGCAAATGGGGAATAGTTGCATGACCACCAAATCATACAGCAATACACTGTACAAACACGTACACAAATGCATGTATCCCGCCATACTGAATAGAACTAAGACGCACTCCTCAAAAAAAAGGAAGCTGAACTGGTGGTCCCCTGCCATAAACAAACTCTACAACAGAAGGAGGAAACTGATGCAGAATAAGGTGAAGTCCCAAGACTGGAAAACCCCCCTTATCAGCCTCAACAAAAGGTTGAGATACCTCATCAAATCCTCTAAAGCTAGCTATGAAAAAAACAGAATTGCAGCAGATAGTAAAGACAGCCACAAGAACTTCTATATTTATGTAAAGAATCTTCATGGCAATACCCAGATTTGCTCTGAGCTACTGCAGAATGGTACCTCCTATACTGAGCCAACAGATATTGCAAATATACTGGCGGACAGATTCAGTGATATCTTTACCCCTCTCTCCCCCCAAAGGACCAAACACAATACCAATAGATTGCCAGTCACCCAGTATACTGCTGCACAGGTTAAAACAGCACTGTCCAAGGCCAAGAATACAGCTTCTATGGGACCTGACAGTATCCCTGGCTGTGTTCTACATAAATTACAGAGTGAACTGACACCTCACCTGTGTGCCCTGTTCAATCACAGCCTCACCTCAGGCTTTCTCCCAACTGAATGGTGCACTGCTACAGTCATCCCTCTCCACAAAGGAGGAGTGACTACATACCCTGGGAACTATTGCCCCATTTGTCTGATGAGTCTGATATGCAAAGCTATGAAATGCATCGTTATGGACCTAATAAACAAGTCAGTCACCAGAGCTGTGGATGAACGTAAGGTGTCTCATATAGCCTACCTTGATCTGGCCAAGGCCTTTGATACCATTCCCCACCCAGAAATCATAGAAAAACTTACTAAGCTAGGGATCAACCCCTATATTACTAGGTGAGTTGCAAACTGGCTCACAGATAGAACCCACAGTGTAAAGTAGCTGACTTGTCAGACTGCTGACCAGTCATGAGTGGAGTCCCACAGGGTTTGGTCCTGGGTCCTCTCCTGTTTGGTATCTACTTCTCTGAAGTCCAGGTCAACATGAAGAGACTCTGGCTAACAAAGTTCGCAGATGATTGCAAGTTGGGAGCTATTATTAACTCCCCAAGTGATGTTGACATTCTGCAGAAAGGTGTCAGTGAGACAAATGACTGGTGTCAGAAGCATAGCCTTAAGCTCAATACCAAAAAATGTGTCTTCATTCCCTTTGGGAAAAATCCAGTTCCTTTGAATTACCACATTGATGGTAGTCCACTGAACTTAGAAGGCGTTATAAGAGATCTGGGAACACAGGTTGACAGCAACCTCTCTTTTGACCACCACATTGCCACTGTGGTGAAAAGGTCCTTCTATGTGGCACATCTCATTACTAAGGGTTTTGCATCCAGGAAGAAAGAGGTCATTGTCTCCCTTTATTCTTCCCTCATTAGGCCAATCATCGAGTACAATGCCCCATTTGACATGTACCTTATTAGACACCTGCAACAACTGGAGAGGCTGCAAAAGTACCTAACAAAGAGGATCCTAGGCCTTAAACACTTGTCGTATATAGACAGACACAAAAAAATCCAACTATTCTCTATCTCATATCGCCTACTTAGAGGTGATCTCTGCTTGACTTACAAAGCCATGTCTGACCCAGCTCTGTTAGAAATGCTACATCTAAAGAAATCCCAATCCCTCCGCACCACACACTCTGGAGACCTCAACCTTATTACCACAATCAACAGAACATGTTGGAGGGACAGGTTCATAACCCAGAGACTGCCCATGCTATGGAATAGACTTCCCATACATGTCAAGCAGAGCACCTTACTGGCCGTCTTCAAGAGAAATCTTGATGAGTGGGTGGGAAATAAAAAATTCACACTGGGGATCACTCCAGTGTCTCTACTCAACAGAGGCACTAGGAGCTAAGGTTGGGTGGCATGATGCCAGGGTAATCCTATGGGCTAGGCTTGTAAAGGCTCCAGGGCCATGAACCTAGTACGCACATATGAACCTATGATTAAAGAGTGTTTGCCCTTTTGGAGTTTCAGTCTTCTAGTATAGACCCACATGCATGTTATATAGGGCCTGGGTTGTCTGTGTGTGCTGTTATAAGTTTGTGAGTTGTGCATGGGATCAGAGATGAGAAGATGTGGGGCATGTAATGCATTTGTGGATCCTCATCTGTATGAGTTTGTGTGGATTACCATACATAATAGTGCAAGTGGTAATGTACTGCTTTTGTCTTGCTTCTCACAGGTGAACAGGGGTGTTGGAGTCTGCCTCCCTCTCAACTTGATGTCAGTGTCTCATCAGACTCTGATAATGATGGTGGCCATAGTGAGGCACAGGTGGGATTGTTTGTGGCTAAATCTGTCAAAGAGGTTGACATCCCTCTTCTGCCTCCATTGTCCCCACACACAGTCAGTATGCTCACACATGCCCTGTCACCAGACACCACAGATATTGGACAGTCAGAGGACAGTGACATAGTACAGGACAGTGTGAGAACTATGGTGTCAGTGAATGTAGACACTAGTCATAGCCAGAGAGCTGGTGAGGTCCCACACAGGCAGATTGACAGGGATGCTTGAAGGAGGAACTGCTCTCCATCCACCTCCTGTTGCAGGTGTCACATTGAGGGTCACTCACAGTATGTTTTGGGCTGTCATAGAGGCACAGGCATGACTTTAATGCAACACCAGATGGATGCTTAGGGTTATGGAAGCAGCATAGTGTGACATCCATGACTGCCTCCACCGCATTGGTGACACCCTGGAATGTTTCACTGATGTAGTGGACAGATGGTGGCTAGAGATAGTGTCTGTCTTTGAGCGCATGCCATCTGTGCTGAAACATGTGGTTGGAGTTGGGTATTGGACACGTGGATATAGATCAGCAGTACCATCTGCTGGGAGTCCACATGGCCATGCCCACTCACACTCTCATAGTGGCAGTACCTCCAGTGCTACAGATGGAAGTGTTCTGACCACACCACAACGTGGCAGGCCATGAGCATGTGGTCCTGGGTAGTCCCATGGGGGACACAGGCCCAGCAGACAGCAGTCACTGTCTGGTACTAACACCACATCTGACCTTGGGCATGGCGCTGCCCATGCTACGCCTGGTGAAGCCATTTCCCGTGTTTGTATCTGGAGATGGTGAACTGTCCACTCTACCATGTACAATCCACAGCTGTCCACCATACAAAAAAGAAAAAAACATCTGAAAGTCCACCACAGTTGTCTTTATTACACGACAAAGCTTTTGAGTAAAACTCTTCATCAGTATCATTGCATTTTATATGAGAAGCACATTTTACTTATAAATAAGATGCATTTTAGCTAAGCATATATATTTTTATGTGAGTATTTTAATAGCTTTAATAAGCTCAGAACATGTGATAATTAATTGGCTGATTTTAGGTATTTAAACTCAGAAAGACTGTGTGTTTTTAGATACTGATGAAGAGTTTTACTCAAAAGCTTTGTCGTGTAATAAAGACAACTGTGGTGGACTGGTTTTTGCTTTTTTACATTGGTTTGGTGTTGTTGAAGCCTTTTAACTTCAGGAGACTTTTTTGTGTTGTCCACCATACACATGTGTAGGGCTAGTACTAGGCTGACTGTTTACACGCACACCCTCCAACACCTCTGTCAAATGCAGGTCACCTACAGACACACACAATACCTCTCCATGGCCCATGTAACCAGCACACCTTCTTGACTCACACACGGGTCTATATAAGCATTTCGAAAATTTAATAGGTTGAATCACTAAATGTCGAACTGAAATGATCGACCTATTACATTTTCGAATGCCGATAAAAAAATACCCTCCCAAAAAAATTCTAAAGGATGTAGGCAGGGGGCAAGCCCCCCCTGTAACCCCCAAACCCCCCGCTACTTAAATATACCAACTCCGAGACTGCACTACATTGAGGTAAATGGAAATCTCCCCTTACGGAGATTTCCGTTTACCAATTCGATGTTCTGCCCTTTCGGCATTCTCGATGCGACAATATAAAATTCGATATTGTCAGCAATTGAGATGCTGATATTGACCCTCACACACATGCTGTTAACTGTTTGGCACAGCCTAGGTCTCTGGCACCCCAATGCCACACCCTGTGCATATGGTGATACTTGTGCCACATCCCTGCCATCCATGCCATTGATGCGGGGACCTGAATATATGTGTCTGATGCACAGAGTGACTATGTAAATTTACATGTGTTTCTGTAGTGCAGTAGTATTATGCCATGGCTGTTATTGTGGGCCATGACAGGTACTATATGCTGGCATGTGTCAGGACTACACATCAAACATTGTGTATCTTATTTGCTTGATGGTACACTGGCAATAGTGTTACAGAATGACAGGTGTGTCATGGACCTGTGTATGTTTTTGTCTCAGGAATCTGAGCAGTTCAACTACAGACACATGGTGGCAATACAGCAGCACAGGATGGCAAGGCAGTACAGCAGAGATATGACATCAGCAAGGTATGCCAGTATACATGCATAGCTCCCTAGGTGCATATGTGTAGAACAGTGTATCAGGGACAATGGGGCCAGTCAGTGTCATCATGCTTTCATACCCTGTGATATGCTGTACCAACTTTGATACCTGTCACTTGGGTATTCTGCACATACAACTGTAGATGGTGGCAGAGATCAATTACGCTTATGTGGAGGAGGACAATTTAGGGCCAGCGGCTAGTCATAACCAATGCACAGGGGTAGTTCACATGGGCATGTCTCTAGTGCTGCAAGGGTACATATTTACACACACACACACACACACACACACACACACACACACACACACACACACACACACACACACACAAATTAGATGCTGTGAGATTAGAATCCCTATTTATGTAGTACTTTACACTATAGCTCGCAGTGCTTATCTCATGTGCCATGCTGTTTACCTGATATTACACTGTCAGCCAGTGTTCTTAAGGTGGATGACATCAGCAGGCTTTGTAACAGAGGCCAATGTTGAAGCCAGCAGCAATCAGTGGGCATAAAATGCATAACCATTGCACAGAGATAGCCCATACAGGCATGTCCAAATTGCTGTATAGGGATATATTCACACACATGCAGAGCTGGATGATGTGAGATTAGCACTACCAATCTATTCGTACACATTACAGCTTGCAGTATTTATTGCATGCACCACATAGTTTATCTGTTGTTAAGGTGTCAGCCAGTGCTCTTAAAGTGGATGAAATCAGCAGATCTTGTACAGGAGGGAATTTAGAGGCAGGCAGTAAGTCACAGAGCTATAAAATGCATACCATTGCATGGAGACCACCCATATGGGCATGTTCATAGTGCTGTGAGGGGATATATTGATACATACACACACACACAAACACAACACATAGTTGGAGAATGTGAGATTAGAACTTCTACCTATCTAGTATTGCAAACTACAGCTTATAGTACCTATTGTATGCATCACAGGTTATGTCTGTTGTATATGTTGATGCAAGCACAGTACTTGTGGAGTACACAAAGTGCCCTTGTGTTAGACAGCATGTGTGGCCTGCACAGTGATACTGTTTGGTACTGCTATTGTATCTAGTGTCCTGGCGTGGTATACCTGGTAATATCCCTGCTATGTGTGTATACTTATCAATATGGCCATATGTGGCTGTTTGCAGTTTAATAGGTAGACATGTTGCCAGGGACAATATGGAATGTCCAAGGCATGCATTGCATAATTGTACATTATACCACCTGTGTACCTATGTCTGTCTGCAAAGTGACAGTCTGCAAGCACAGGGGTCTGTGAGTGAGTGGATTATGTACTGTTGAAGTCTTGGTCTGGTGCCATCAGACAGGTGTTGTTATGTCTATGCACAGATAACCCCAACATTCAGGTGTATGTGTAGACATTTGTACATCCCACCCATATCTCTATACATGTGTTTAACTGGAATGTCTCCTTAAATGTAGTTGTGTGTGTAAGTAATGTAAATGTGTTATATAGATGTATGTGGGGAGTCTATGTATCACTGCACTTTATATAGCTATAGATACATTGTGTTATCATATATATATATATATATATATATATATATATATTCACCGGAAACCGTATAATAGAAGAATAATTAATATGTAATAAAAACTTCTAGAAATTAATCACTATAAACTGTGGAGAAAAAAAAAAACTCGCAGACACTAAACAGTACCTTAAGCTTTCGCTCTTATTAGATGAAAGAGCTTCTTCCAAAGGAAAAAAAAAAAGGAAGAAGCTCTTTCATCTAATAAGAGCAAAAGCTTAAAGTACTGTTTAGTGTCTGCGAGTTTTATTTTTCTCCACAGTTTATAGTGATTAATTTCTAGAAGTTTTTATTATATATATATATATATATATATATATATATATATATATATATATATGTGTGTGTGTGTGTGTGTGTGTGTGTGTGCCACATACTGATAGAGACACTAATCAAGAGTGAGGGGGATAAAGGAAGACAGTTATGTATACATAGCTGTATATATGTACAGACATATTTCCACATAGCAGGTCTTTTTGAGGCAACAGACTTGGGCTCAAGTTAGCTAAGTGTAGGAGCATGCACAGTGTGATTGTCAGTACTTGCAAGGTGACTCCAGGCCAGAGTTACCTGTACTCCAGTCTGGAATTATTTTGTGCTGCAGGTCATTGGCTGCTGCACCTGTTACCACAGTACTGAAATCCCCTGATATTGTCCAAGGCATTACCTGGCTGTTTGCTGATCTTACTATGTACCTCAAACTTCAGAACTGTATGGAGCTTCACAGATTGTCCAGACATTTGCCTCATATGTTTGGCCCGTTTCACATAACATTGTGGTTTTCTGGAAAATTAGTGGCAAATCAGTGAAGATTGAGGTAAATAAATAATGACAGACATTTGAGTTTCAGACTCCTTGTACATCAGGAGAGTCATGCTAATGCAGACATGTTAATCTATCGGCATTCTGCATTTGTAGGAGCAAATATTTAAAACCTGTCACAATTTGTAGGCCTTGGTCCCACTTTTATTCACTTTATTTGGCCAGATTGCCTGCTCGAAGAGGTTGAAAGGTATGATGTGATTGAGGTACATGGTGAAACACCACACTCAACTCAGGCTGACAGTCTGCATACCTCCCCCTGTACATGTTTTTGCAGAATGTCCAGCATTTCGCCCTATATGTCTGCTGTATTCCTCAAACATTTGTGGTTTCCTGGTGCTATACTGTAAACAGTGGTCACTGATTTGTTGTACCTACTGACACATTTAAGTGATGGCCTTTACATCCTGCAGCTAATCTGACCTGTTGCAGCCTGCTATTATACTAGCCACCTGGTAGGTTACTCAGAGCGTGTATAATGTCTGTCTGTAGGTATGGCCCTATGTGCCCCCATTCACTCTGGCTTTGTCCAGCTTTCTTGCAGTAACAGATTGAGGGGTTATGACAGTCTGTGGGAATACCACTATATAAGTACCTCACATGCAAAAGATGTTGGATACTGCCAGATTTTAACCATCAGCACCATCACACATCCTACTGTCCCTGGCCCAGTGAGCCACACCAGCTGCCTGACAGAGAGGTTTCCTTCCTCACACTATCAACAAGATAGAATAATTTTCTGGTCTGCTGGTATATCATTGCAGACTTATTGTTACAGCGGTTGTATGAGAACATTGATGTGTTTGGTGTGGGTCATACCCAGTCTATGCTCTGTTGGCATAGACAGACGTGTGACTGTCCTGTAACCCCACTATTTGGCATTTCCCTGGAATACTGTCATGGAGTTTCCAGCCATGTGGCCTAGTGGCTATTATGGGGTACATACTACTAAACAGAGTACCTGTTGTGTCTGTTAGATCTGTACAAGTAGCCCAGTAGCCCACTATAGATCTCTGCAAGTAGCCCAGTAGCACACTATATATAGTCCACTATATTTTCTTGCATATATGCAGCAGGTCCATACATATAATTCAGTATTGTAGTACACCTTACAAGTGGTGTACAGGAGAATGACTTACCTTGTGAATGCAGTAGTTGATAGACCTGTTTTTTGGGGCAGTCTCTGTCTGATGCACGCAGACCACAGCCAATACATTGCGAGGTACATGTTGTATGGGCTGGCTGGCATCATTTTTCTAATATGTATGCAAGTCAGGGTAAGGTGTTAGTTCTAGGGACCTAGGATTTCAGTGCATGTGCTATGCATTGCCTCTTGGCCAATGTCTGGGCATATTGGGCATGCCTACATCTGCCTACAGGAACAGCATCAGGAGGTTCCTCCTCTGAGTCCCCCTGTGGGTGTGGCTGTGGTGACTTAGGCACTGGTGGGGGGGTCTGTGTATCACTTCCTTTGCTGATCCTGCTGCAGCTGTTTCCACAGGATCATACTGTGTAGCATGGAACATACTGTGAACATCTGTGCACATGTTGCTGGAGAGTACTGCAAGGCTCCACCAGATACACTGAGGCACCGGAACCATGACTTCAATAGCCCAAACACAAGCTTTATGATATTTCTGGTTTGTGTGTGTGCCTCATTATTTTGTTCTTCGGTGGGTGGGTGTGCATTTCTGATAGGTGTCATCATTTATGGTTCCAGTGCATAGCCACCATCCGCAAGTAAATGGCCATGTGGGATGTCACCCTAGCAAACATCTGGTACAACTGTGATGCATGCCAGATATGGGAGTCATTTTAACTGCAAGGGCTGCTAGCACGCACATTCATGATAATGGGTGTGCCGGCAGCCCTTGCAGTTATCACACACATGCATGATAATGCCCTGGGCATTGCACATGACCTGGCAGTTGATGGAATGGTACCCCTTGTGGTTGATGTAGATTGTACCCTCCTCACTGGCTGGTGCCTTGATGTGTACATGAGTGCAATCTATAGCACCCATACCTCAGGGTTGTGTGCTACATGGTAGAAGACTCACATACTGCTGGCCCTCTCCTCAGGAGTGTGGAGATAATAAATGTGCTCAATGGCATGTGATAGCATGGCATCCAGGAACTGGTATCTTGGAAGCAGATGCCTGTGAGACCCCCATCATGTCTCCAGTTGGTCTTTGGAAAGTACATGTAGCTAGTACCTTAAGAGCTACACATACCTTTGTTTCCACTGGGATGAGTTCCCCTCTGTTGGCTGTGGGTCTGAGCTGAAGGCAGCAGAGCTCAGTGAGTTGTTGTAGTATGTCCCTGTCCACCCTTTAGCACTCTACAATCTCCAGATCATGTAGCTCCTGTTGGCTTATCCTGGGCCTGAACACTCTTCTCCTTCTCAGTCTAGGCCTATGGTCTGCATCAGTAGTAGCTGCATTGCCCTCAGCATGTAGCACTTACATATGTAGTAGACCTGCAGCAACCCCTAGCATTCTCTAGGTTAAAATTTCCTAATCTGTACTCCAATGGTGCAGAGTATGGGGGAAATTATATTGTAGGGTGCATTCATACCTTTTACTGCTCTGTTGCAGGTGTAGCCTGTGTGATTGGCTAGCTATGATCCATTCCATCTGCCAGGTACATCATTAAGGGGTTTAATGGCCTTAGTTTAAGTGAAGGAAGGCTCAAAAGTAATTAATATATCATTGGCTTTCTTAGCCAATTTTTTGTTTGACAGCCTTCCTTGCTGAGCACTGTGGCGTGCCATGCAAATCATGCCACACAGATAAACAAGGCTTAGCAGTGGGCAGACCCACCCCTAGGAAAGGTCATGCTCAGCATTGCTGCATGCAATACAAACATGCTCAAACCCACTGAAGCACATGCCCCTTAGGTAACCAAAGTTTAACAGTCACCGGACACAAACCCCTGCTGAGCAGAGTGGTGCACTGTGCAAACAGGTGCCACTGAACTCCAATGAGCTTAAAAGTTTGTAGACACACCTCCCTTTTGATGTCAGCTACCTCTGGACACCAACACTCTGTGGACCCAGATACCCATTTGTGTTATTCAGTAACCCCAGCTCATTTGCATATATATCCGTGCACAGTACCTGGAAACTACACCGTTTCAGGCCCTGCCTCATTAGCAACTACAGCAGTTGTACATTGTATATACTCCACACATCATCATCATCTTCTTTCGGCTGTTCCCGTTAGAGGTCGCCACAGTGGATCATCTGTTTCCATTTCTTCCTGTCCTCTGCATCTTGCTCTGTCACACCAACCACCTGCATGTCTTCTCTCACCACATCCATAAACCTTATCTTAGGCCTTCCTCTTTTCCTGTTACCTGGTAGCTTCATCCTTAACATCTTTTTTCCAATATACTCAGCATGCCTCCACAGCACATGTCCAAACCAACATAATCTTGCCTCTCTGGCTTTGTCTCCAAACCTTCCAACCTGGGCTGACCCTCTAATATACTTATTCCTAATCCTGTCCACCCTCGTCACACCCAGTGCAAATCTTAACATCTTTATCTCTGCCGCATCCAGCTCTGTATCCTGCCTTTTTGTCAATGCCACTGTCTCCAACTTATATAACATAGCTGGTCTCACTACTCTCTTGTAGACCTTCCCATTAACTCTTACTGGTACGCGTCTGTCATAAATCACTCCTGACACTTTTCACCACCCACTGTATCTTGCCTATACTCTCTTCTTCACCTCTCTTCCACACTCACCATTACTCTGAACTACTGATCCCAAGTATTTAAACTCATCCACCTTTGCCACCTGTATTTTTTCCCATAAGGACATGTTTGCACACTGCAGCTCACCATGCAAACATACCCACGGTATTAAAAAAAATAAAATTATTTTACTTTATTTTCCATACGGTTTTGGACGGTTTCACTTCATAAGCTCGAATTACTAAAATCCCGAATTTCAGTAACCCGGGACTATAAAGTCAAACCATTCACAACAACGAAACCCACAAACCCGAATCACACAATCATGAACATACATACACCATACACCACATAACACACACACAATTCCACCCACAGCACACAAACCACACAACCCTACACTACATATAAGCAGAGGGGCAAGCCCCCCCCTGTACCCCCCACACACCCCCTAGTTATATATGCCAACTTCGAGGTCACACATAACATAAAAAAAAACCTCACACAATGCCATCCTCCACTCGCTCGCACACAAATACACACACACAAACACCAACAAATCCAACACTCACACAAACACTTACAACTCCCTACCCTTACCCACACATACAATGCACAAAAACACACAACAACACTCACTCACCTGCAATATCAGGCATCATAACACTACATGCTACGTATCAGAAATGCATAAGTGCAGATTCAAGATATTCAAACTCGCTCTTATGCACTTTCGGCATTCTGGTTTTCGGCTTCATGGTCTTGGGTTACTGAAATTGGGATTTCAGTAACTCGAGCTTATGAAGTGAAACCTTTTGGACACACATTGGTTATTTTTGCACATATCTGTGTCCTCTATACTATTTCTGCCACTGTAATTACACTTTTACAGCCCCTGATGCAATTTTTACATCCTGTACATGGAATTTTTCTGTGTACATTACGGACACCCACAGAGGGTCTGCACAACTGCCTATCTGCTTACTGGATCACTCTACCTAACACATTTGTATACATTTTACCTGCTTATGAAGTGATTTGCATGACACGGACAATTCCATGTTTGCACTCTTGTGCACGCCCTCAGCTCTGTTTACTAGATCACACATCTGCTTACTTCCATGTAAGCACTATGCCACTATGATTACATGGAAAATAAGTCTGTGTAGGCTTTATTAAATTCCCCCATAGTCTATTTATTTCAAACAGCTGTCCGGTTGTGACTGCCTTTTAAAATGTGTGCAAATAGGAATTACACTAATTTTATGAACAAAAGGAAAATAATAAACATTATAATTTAACATTTAGTGAACCTGAAGCCTTAGTAAGACTGTGGAGTAACAACAATATTGTAATTAAACAAGCTGAGAAGTGTGTGGTGGTTATTTTAATGAATAAAACTGATTATTAAGATTGTATGAATGATTTTCTATCAGATGAAACAATTTTTTCTAAAATCAAAATGTTGTAAGAAGTCTATTTCTGAAGTTAATATGTTCATTTATGATACACAACTTTCTAATGATATATTGATTGTCTTGTTTAACTGATTTAATGTACCCTATCCTATTACACCTATACTCTATGGCCTACCTAAAATACATAAAAGCTTAGACCACACCCCCATGAGACCTTTCGTCTCTGGAAGTGGATGGATAACAGAACCCATTGCCCTTTACGTGCAATTTGTTTTAGGAAAGTATTTATGTAAGATAAGAAGCTTTAGATGAGATACAGGTGACTGTTTAGTCAAGTTACATAAATGGTTGAAATCCATTACTGAAATGATTTTTTTTTTTGTTTGTAACATTAGACATAGATTCACTTTTTACCGTTATTCTAAATGACTACAGTTTGGATGCTGTGTGTAACATTCTTTATATCAATACTGACATGTATGGAATGGATATTAATAATATTTGTCAGTTGTTGGAGGGAGTTTTAACTAATAATGTGTTTATCTTTGAAAATTAATTATACTTCCAATGGTCTGGCATAGCTATGGGTACAGCCATAGCTAATACCTATGCCAATATTGTTTTAAAACAATGGGAAGATGAGGTTGCACATAGATGACATACCACATTTAACAATAAGTATTTCAAAGAAAATAGATGCCACTATGAATCCAAAGGTTCACTAGTCAAAAACCAGCTGAACAATTGAGAAAACCATACACGAGTGAAAACCACCACGAAAAGGATGTTGAAATAAAATATAATTCCGACTCATTTATTGATTAAAACAAGAAAAGGCAGATAAAACCGATGAGTGCTTTCGCGTACCAACTAGTACGCTTCCTCAGATCTGAAGAAGCGTACTAGTTGGTACGCGGAAGCGCTCATCTCTTTTATCTGCCTTTTCTTGTTTTAATCAATAAATGAGTCAGAATTATATTTTATTTCAACATCCTTTTCATGGTGGTTTTCACTCGTGTATGGTTTTCTCAACAATAAGTTATTATTTTTTAGACATTTTGTAGATTTCATTTTTTTTTTTGGAATGGAAATCAAGTAGAACTTAAGGAGTTTGCTGAGCATCTTGAAAATACAACTGACTTCCTTAAATTTGAACTTAGTTATTCTAAGAATGAGATAAGTTTCATGGATGTTAGATTTGTAAAAACTGTAGATAGTATTGGTGCAAGTATTTTTAGATAAAAAGGTTTAAGCCAATTGCTATAAACACAAGGAAAGTATGCACGCAACTCATGTTTATAAAGGTATAGTGAAAGGCCAGTTGTTGTAAGTAGGCTTAATACAGATGAAGAGAATTGCTTACTGCAGCTGGATGAAACCATACAGGAATTTAAAGAAAGGGGCTATGATGATAAATGTTTGAAGGGAATCATGTGAAATGTAATGCTGAAAAGAGATGGGATAGTGAACATCATCTTAGACCTTTGGGAAGGAATTATTTATGGTATGTTACTACTTATAATAGGAGAACCAATGAAGTTAGAAATAGTATTTACAAAAATTGGAGCGTCCTAGATGCTATGATGGAAGTGAAACAGGTCATTAGTAATAAACCTAATTTCACTTACAGGAATTGTAGCAACTTAAAAAAAGGCTTTGTTATAAGGAAATGAATTCACAAAATAGTAATCACAAAGTAGTAAGAAACAAGGAACATTTTCTTGTTATAACTGTGTTTGTTGCAAATACGTTTTTACTGGTAGTAGATATGTACATCCTAAAACTAAGGAACAATAGATCTTCAGTTGCTTTGGTACATGTAATGCTTTGAGCATCATTTGATTAGCATCCTGTATAAAATGTTTCACTTTTCATGTTGGTAAATCCACACATGAACTTAAAGATTGTATTATGGAACATCACTCCAAAATGCGTTAGAACATTCCTTCTAATATATTGGCTAGACACTTCTCTGAATATGGGCACAATCATGAATTTAAATTTAAGGAGATAGATCTGGTATTTAGGAACACTAGAGATGGTAATGTTAATAATGTCTTAGAAACAATGAAATATAATTGGATTTTACAGTTGTAGGCAGAGGTTAAGCCTGGAATTGATACTGCAATTAGTAGCAAAACTATTTTGACTATGAAACAAATGCAGTATAGATAAAATGCATGTATATAATTTATATATATATATATATATATATATATATATATATATATATATATATATATGGGTCTACTTCACTTGATTGAAAGGTCACTAGACTGAAACTCATTTCACAGAGCACACTTGACAGAAAGCTCACTTGACTGAAAGCTCACTTGACTGAATCATTTCATTGAAAGGTATATGCCATTTTCCCCATTGTAGTATAATCCTGGAGTTAGTATATATAGTAAGGGGGGTGGGAGGCACAGCCCCCCACATTGAGGGTGGGGTGCATAGCCCCCCACATAGTTTGGGTATATATTGTGTTCTAAAAAGAGTTATCCATTATAGTTGTAAGTATCCATGTATATGATATAAAATGTGTCCCCTGCACCCCCTTTACTATATATACTAACTCCAGGATCACACTACAGTGCGGAAAAGGGAATACCTTTCAACAAAATGAGTTTCAGTCAAGTGAGCTTTCAGTCACGTGAGCTTTCAGTCAAGTGTGCTCCTTCAAATGAGTTTCAGTCTAGTGAGCTTTCAATCAAGTGAAGTAGAGCTATATATATATATATATATATATATATATATATATATATATATATATATATATATATATCTACACATACACACACACACACACACACACACACACACACACACACACACACACACACACACACACAAACATATATAAATATAGATAGATATTCTTGTAATTGTGATGTATTTATAGTATTTTGAATGTGTTTCCAATGTTGTTGTTGTGTCTTTCGGCTTATCCTGGTTAGGGGTCGCCACAGCATAACTCAGGTCCGCTAATGTTCGGTAGTGGATTTTTACGTGCCAAGTTATCAGCCCTGACACACAACCTTCAATGAAGGTACTCCCATTCATGCATACCTCCACACAGAAGATGCTCTTGCTGAGAATCGAATGCGACAACGTCTTGCTATGAGGCGACAACGCTACCACAACACCACTACCGCGGGTTATTTTGAATGTGTTTACAATATATATATATATTTTATAGGTATTCTGTATTTGATATTTATCTTATATGCAGTTTTTATTAATAGTATATGATGTTTTTATTGAGTAATTGTATTTTTACTGTGATTGGGGGCTATGTCACATGTGATTTGGGTTGTATTCTTTTAAATGAGAATTGTTTTAAATTTCTTTAAATTTACACTGATGGGTCTTTACTTAAAAGCTTTGCACATTAAAAATTTTACATTTATATGTCTGTCTGCAGGATTCAATAAACTTTTGTGTAGGCTCCATGTAGAGCCTACACAGAGTATATCCATGTACATGGCCACAAAGTGCTCTTGGCAATGCGCAATGCATATTAATGTTGTGAGGTGCACCTAAGTGAGGTTTTGCGCCATGCCCCAGTAGTGTTAGCCACAAAACCTCACAGAACTAAACGGATAATGAATCCATGTACATGACAGCACTAATATCCCTCCCCCATACCTTTCAGCCCCTTAGTCCAAAATGAAAACATCTGCTACCATTTAGTGCTGTCCATCCTGAATGATTATTACAAAACCACAAATTTTATGAGCAATACTGTAAAAATACCAGTCAAAACCCATATATATATATATATATATATATATATATATATATATATATATATATATGTATATATATATATATATATATATATATATATATATATTCCTTCTTTTTTTTTTTGGATGCCATGTTTGAGCTATGCGCCACTGTGTTTAGCACTTACCTGGCCTGGGCAATAGGACCACCCATGTATCAGACTTGACCCAGATGTCCAAAAATAGAAACCAGATGTTTTCAGTTGCTATTGTGCAGCACTGCTGGACATCGCACAAACCCAGTAAGTGTGGCTGTGCTATGCACATACTATCAAATTTACAATACATAGTAAAATGCAAGCTATAGGCAACAAATCTGGTGGTGACATGTAGAGAGTTGCACTGCAATATAGATGGTCTGGGTTTTACTCCAGGGGCCGGTAACTTTATTTATACTGTTGTGACATTGTAGCTTATACAAATGAAATGTTAGTGTAACGAAATAACCATGGAATATATTTGGTTGTAAGTTATTTCTGGATACATTTGAAAAAGGTGCTTGTCACTTATCATAGCAAAAACGAATGCACTTGTTTTACTGTTTTTACTGTGTTTGTTAAGCGGCACACAGCTTTTTTCAAATGTATCAAAATGCAGACAGTATGCATTCTGAGTAAGCGCAATAGGCAGGAAAATATTAAAGGTGAATAAGCAGGAAATTTACCATAGACATTTTGAGCTTGACCTTGTGCAACAATGACAGGCATTGGTAAGGGAATGCATTTCAGAGCGTAGTGCTAGGGTATCCAGGAGTCCAAAGTCTTTATTTGGCTCCTGATTAAGAACCATGGGCCCTGGCTATTGCATGAGAACTACAATCGCTCCTGATATAAATCAGAAGCCTGGGACAGTTTGACCAGGGCCTTTTCCAGTGCAGCTGCTATCCCCCACACTGGGGAGCAATGTCATCACCACTATGACAACCCTTGATTGTTGGATCAGGAAGTGTCAGGCAGGGCACACCCTGAGATGTGTATGTATGCTTTACATGTAGTATTTGTAAATATTCAAGCTGAATATGGTAGAAACTAATATTCATAATGCATTTTTTCCTTTTCCACAGCTGCAGAAGAGAGGGCCTCAAATGTGAGGTTCCATGTGAGGCAACTGGCCAGGATGTGACAAGCACATGGTAAGTAAGCATAATTATATAAAGTACTGCTATTGCAGCATTAGCAGTGATAGATGATTAGCTGCTATGTCATACAGTTGTATGATCTTGCAAATCCATGTCTGAACTGTAAAATCAAGTATGCATGCATTACTCTGTGGCATAGCTTTCAATTCCACATATTTCTGTTGAATACCCAGATTTAATATTCACTGTTTTAGTCTGTTCATTGTAGGACTCATGGTTGTCTGGCAAGTATTTTATATTGAAGTCAATAAAACATGGGTATCAAAATGTATGCACAACACAAATCCTGTGCAACTATCCATCTGTGTCATAGCAATATTTGAAATATGTTCCTAGTTATGGGTCATTGTACACAGATTAACGTATGATATGTCAAGATATCCTGCTCAAAAAGGGGTGAGGTATGGTCTGTAACAAAGCAACAGCTGCACATTTTCAGATAACAGTGAACATGAGTCTATAAACTGTTAAAGGAAAGAGTGC
The DNA here is from genome assembly GCF_019279795.1 of Protopterus annectens. NCBI lineage: Eukaryota > Metazoa > Chordata > Ceratodontiformes > Protopteridae > Protopterus > Protopterus annectens. The sequence goes on from NC_056748.1 coordinate 204,900,645, forward strand.
TTGCATTATGTTGTATTCCAAAGGAAAAGTACAGTATTATAGTAGTCACTGCTTGTGGGTTTTATTACCATAGTCCCCAAATGTAAAGCTCAGCTGAATACAAGAGATTAACTTGTCATCGATAAAAATGACAGAGTACTGTTAAGTTCATAGGTTCATAGGTTCATACCAGGCTATCTGCCCTAGGGCATTTATAAGCATAGCCAGAATGTGTTTGGCTTTCGCCACCCATTTTAAATTTATTTTGCTATGCCCTTTTTCGAGGTTAGTATACTGTGCCTCTGTCTAACAGTGACACAGAAGTGATACCGGGGTAAACCTATGATCTCCCATCCACTCATCAAGATTCCTCTTGAAGAGAGTCAATGAGGGACTCTGCCTAACCTGGACTGGGATTTTATTCCAGAGTGAAGGGAGCCTCTGGGTTATGAATCTGTCCCTCCAGCATGTCCTATTTATTTCAGTGCTGAGGTTCAAGTCTCTCGAGCATGTAGCTCGATGGGATTTGGATTTTCTGAGGTGCAGCATGTCCATTAATTTTGGGTTGGACATGGCTTTATACGTCAGGCACAGATCGCCTCTGAACAGGCGGTATGCCACTGAGTAGAGCTGGAGTTTCTTTAACCAGGCAGCATATGGCATCTGTTTGAGCCCTTTGATCCTCTTGGTGAGGTACTTTGGGGTTTCCAGTTGCTGCAGGTGTCTGGTAAGGTATATCCCAAAGGCATTGTACTCAATTATGGGCCTGATGAGGGATGAGTAAAGAGACGATGACCTCCCTGATCTAGATGTGAATCCCTTCATGATTAGGTGGGCTATATAAAATGTTTTTCTAACCACTTTGGCCATGTGGTTGTCAAATGAGAGATTGCTATCAACTTGGGTCCCCAGGTCCCTAATTACTTCTTCTGTATTTAATGGATTACCACCTATGTGGTAATTTGTGGGCACTTGTTTTTGCCAAAGGGATGACTATACACTTTTGGCATTTAGCTTGAGGCCATGGCTCTGGCACCAGTTGTCTGTTTCTATGAGGCCCTTTTGGAGGATGCTTGTGTCGGCTGGAGAGTCGATGATGGTGCCCAGTTTGCAGTCATCTGCGAACTTGGTCAGCCACAGTCCTTCTGTGTTGGCCTGTACCTCCGAGAAATATATACCGAACAAGAGAGGTCCAAGGACTGAGCCTTGTGGGACACCACTTGTAACTGGTTTGGAGTCTGACATGACTCCAGCAATTCTAACCATGTGGGTTCTGTCCTTGAGCCAGTTTGCAATCCATCTAGTGACATAGGGGTTTATATTTAAGCTGGTGAGCTTATCTATAATGCCCAAGTGGGGTATTGTATCGAAGGCTTTTCGAGGTCCAGGCTGTGTGGACCACCTTCCCACGTCAATGGCCTTGGTGACTGTTTCAAAGAAATCAACCAGGTTTAAGAGGCAGGATCTGCCCTTAACAAAGCCGAACTGGGTAGGATCCAGTGTCTGTAGGTCCCCAATATCTTTATTTATGAGGTCCATGATGATCCTTTCCATAGCTTTGCAGACCAAGCTAGTCAGGCTTATGGGGCGATAGTTTCCAGGACCTGTTGAGGCACCACCTTTATGGAGAGGGACCACTGTTGCTGTACACCACTCTTTGGGCACATATCCTGTAGTAAGGCTGAGATTGAACAATAGTTTTATGTTTGGGTTTAGCTCTTTTTGGAGTTCATGCCGGGACACTGTCTGGTCCCATTGATGCTGTGTTTTTGCTTTGGAGAGGCGCTCTTACCTGAGCATCTGAGATGTCAGGGGTCAGCACTCTGCTGGGATAGATATTTGCCTTTTGGTGGGGGGTTTGCACTGAACCTGTCAGCTAGGATGTTGGCAATGTCTGTGGGTTCAGTGTATTTTTGTCATTTTGGACTAATTCTGAGCATATCTGGGAATTACCACCCAGGTTCCTAACATAACTATAGAAAGCCTTGTGATTATCCTTAGTGTCCTGTGCAATTTTTCTCTCGAAGCTGGCCTTAGACAATTTTATGAGTGCCCGTAGTTTTTTGCTAATACTGATCAGTGATGCCTTCCCTTTTTGGGATTTTGCTCTATCATTTAGTAGCTTCCTCCTTCTATTGTATAGTTTGTTTATGGCTGGGGTCCACCAGACAGGGCGTCTGCCTTTGGAGGATTGGATCTTGGTTTTATTTGGGATTGCATGATCCATGCATTCCTGAAGGTGTTCATAGAATGCGTTTATAAAGGATTCTGCAGTCTGGGCCGTATTTTCCTCAGGCCCGGGGGCTTTGAAGGATTCCACCTCGGTTTTGAGGAGTGTGAAATTTGCTTTAGAGATTTTCACTGTGGTTTTCTGGGCAGGGGTGGGGTCGGGATGTGAATATCCAGTGAGATTAGTTTATGGTCTGATCTTACCAGTGAGGGATACACTTCTGGTCTGGAACATAGAGTCCCCATGTTGGTGATGATCAGGTTCAGTATGTTTTCCCCTCTTGTGGGAGTGGTAACAAGTTGTTCCATAGCATTTGAGTTTATAAATTCTTGGAACCTTTGGGCTAGGGTGTTGGAGCTAGAGTAATGCTCCCAGTCTATGTTTTGGTAGTTGAAGTCGCCCAATATAATGGTGTTTAGAGAGACCTTCATATTTTCCAGTGTTCTTAGAAAGGCCCAGTGGGGTTCCTGGGTTTGGGAGGGTGGTCTGTAGCAGGCTATAAACTGGAAGGCAGTTTTACCCACTGTTAGTTGCACATGGATAGTCTCTGATGCTTCGTGCTTTTCCACCAACCTGGAGGTGTGGGTATCTTTGATGAATATCGATACTCCCCCCTCCTTTTGTGGTTCGGTCCAAGTTTTGGGGCCAAAAAGCATGGTACGAGGTATAACCTGGTAGTGCTGGGGTGCTCACGGGAGCCCTGAACCAGGTTTCTGTTACTGCACAGATATCGATGTTCTCCATGCTAAGGTGAGTTTCGAGTGCGTGCATCTTGAGGTTTAGACTTCTGGCGTTGAGTAGCATTACTCTTAGTTTCTTATCCCTTGTGATACCTATGGAGGTGGGTTTGTCTTTTGAGCCTTGCCTAAAAAAGGCACTATGGGGGTAGCAAGAGCCTTTGCCAATATCCAAAAGCCCAGGGTGGCTTGTCGAGCATATCATCCCAAGCTGACAGGCATTGGATCCCCTTTGAATGACACCAGTACTTAAGCCAATTGTTGAAATTGATCATCTTGTCTTCATATTGTGGCATCATTCTTGGTGAGGGTAAGATGCTACTCAAGGTCAGGGTCATACGGCCTGGGCTACATGCTCAGAGAGCTCCTTTATGTCTCTTTTCATGTAGTCCAGGGAGGTGCGTCTTGGTCATTCACACCAGTATGGACAATGACTGAGTCATATTTGTACTTGCCTTGGAGTGACCTGAGTGCTTGTGTTATGTGGCGGATCCTAGCCGATAGGCTGCTCACCGTGACCCTCTCCTTGTTCAGCCTGGTGAGCCGGGGCGTCAGTGTGCCTGACGATAGAGTTACCTATTACAAGTGTATCAGGTGTGTTGTTTGGTTTTGTTTTGGGGTAGTGGTTGCTTGAGCGTGTCTGCTTTGGAGGTCTCTGCTGCTTAGGCAGATCTTTATTTAGAGCCTCCGAGTATGTTTTTGTGTGATTATGTGTTTGTTTTGCTGTCGTGGTAGGTCTATGTGAGACTGGAATTGTAGTGAGTGTGGTTTCCTTCTCCTCCTGACTGGTTATGCCAGTACTGAGTTGAGAGAGCTTAGCCTCCAGTTTGGCTATATGGTTGCATCTCTCACGTGTTGGAATTTCTTGGGAGGAGAGGGTTGTCTGTGTACATGAGGCAGTTGTAACATTGCCTCAAGATTCCCAGATTCACCAGCTGGACCGGAGAGGAGATTGACAACTGACCTTTGGACATGCTAGAATAATATTGGGAATTCCTTAGTAACTGAAAACAAGGGCCAGTGGGGAGTGAGGGTGTAGTGCTTTTAATTTTTAGTGCTGACTTATATAATTGCTTTAGTGCGCAAGTGCCAGGTAACTTACAATGTGTTACAGGTAACTTAAATGCAAAAACGACAAACAGTAACTTTCTTTCGAAATAAGTACAGTAAGCAATGCAGATATCACTAGTGATCCACAGAAGCACTTTGGGTGGAATTAGAGTTCCAGGGAAATAACAAGCAAACAAACAACAAGCATATAAACAAAGCTAGATTCAGCAGGCCTGGATCTAGTCTATGCTACAACAAACAAGGTGTACCAATTTCAGTAAGATACAGTTTAAATATTCAGGCACTATAAACCTTTAACCAGAAATTCCCAGCTCAGAAGGGCAGAGTCCAGCCTCTTCTCCCACAAGAGTGCAGACCACGAACCTTCTTAATGTAAAATAACTGGCCTGAAGCCCAAGTGCCTAAACCAGAACTAATACACTTTAAGAATAACAGACACTGGGCTCTCAATCAGCAGTTCCCAACTTAGAAGGATGAAAGCTACCTGTCCTGCCACCACAGTGCATGCCACAAACCTTCCTAATGTAAAACAACTGGTCTGAAGCCCAAGTGCTTAATCCAAAGACATAGAATGATAGCTACACTTTAAAAAAGTTACTACCAAGCAGTAATAAATACAATTGAATACTTTAGAGAATGCCTGGATTAGTGCTCAAGTTACACAAACAAAGCTAGATCCAGCAGGCCCGAATCCAGTCTATGTCACAGCAAACAAGGCGCACCAACTTCAGTAAGAAGCAGTTCATTATAACATTTGATGGGCATACCTCTAATGCTGTGTTTTGAATGCCCTGCTGTCAAGTGTAATCACTGTACATGGAATATAACTAATAAAGAAAGTTCTTGGCAGTTGGTATTAGTAATAGCAGAACAGAATACCTTAATTGTAGAAAGCATTGTATATTATCTGTGAAGTTACTAATGTTCCTTTTCTTCTCTCACCCACCCCTTCTCTTAATTTATTTATTAATGGATTTCTTATATCTGTTATCTGTTTTATTATTATTATTGTATAATTTATGTAATCATTTATTACTATAGTATTTGTTTTTACAACTTATTTTTAGTTTATTATGCATAATTTTATAATTCTTTGCTGTGAAATATATTTTCATTTTTTTTATTTTTGATTTTGTTCATAATTATATTATTTGAAACTTTTTGTACTGCTTTATATTTTTTTTATAAATTTTATTTAATTTGTTTTATGTTTTATTTATTTTTTGGTTTGAATTTTATTTTATGTTATTACTACAGCACAGCAGGATAGGTTGGCTCCAAATGATCTACCTACACTCACTAAACTGGCTGAAGCACCGAGACCCAGCACTTCTGGGCTGCAGCTTGACGGCAGCCCCCTTTTGCCCCTGCCCTACCTGGACCCTCAGGTAGTTCTGCCTCAGGTCCCAGGCCGTAGTCCCCTCAGGGAGCAGAGGGGGTGCATACATGACCCATGCAGAGTTGCCAGCTGTGGTGCATAGGACTGTGCACCATACCATGGGCACATGGCTGCACCAGATGTGCAGCTTGTTTTCCATCCTGGTAGGGCAGACCACCCATTGGCACAGAAATCAGCCACTGCAGCCAGTGTAGCTGTAATGGGAGAGTGTTGACAGTCCAATTGGTGAGGACTCAAATCACACTGTCACTGTGCTGATGTCCATGGGACCTCAAACCCCACACCCCAACCAAGGTGTTTACTCCATCTTGTGTCCTTCACTGACCCTGTCACATGTCTTGTTTGTCTTGTCTGTCTGCAAATGCTTCCTTATTTTCCCAACTTGCCTTCCCTAGATGTTACAGAAAACAAAAATTGTATGACAAACAGACCAAATATATGAGTCCAACATCTGGACATTCTGCAAAAATCTGCACAGTTTGGAGAGATGTTCAGCACACAATCAAACTGAAAAAATAATGTACAGTCATAATAAAATATCACGTTGCCTGTATATCTAGTGAATGTTTCACATGCACTTGCTGATTAAACTCCCCATTATGATGTCAAACATACATCAATAGTTTATGACTATGTTTCTTGGTCATTTATTAATTATCTGTTCAGTAGTCTGGGACATAAGACTGTGTACACTATTCATTATCATTGCATTTACAATGTCAAGTCAAAGGATATTAAATGGGAATAATATGATATGCAGCTGCAAACTAATGAAAGACAAGTTAGATGTCACAAGAAAGCATTGACTGTTCTTTTAGGGGAGGCAGAGCAAAGATATGTGTCCGCTCTGGCACTGAAAAGACTGTGTTGGTCTGGTTACCCTACATGTCTGGCATTCTGTCTGTTTTATGATTTAATTATGGTTGATAACTGTCATCTCTGATGCTTCCCTAATGGGGATGTATAGTGATCTCGGATGTTGATTTTAGCCTGCTACATGTTTAGTCAGTGTGCTATGGTTTGTCTCATAGCCAGTGCAAGAATTACTGAGCATGGCTATGTCTGCCTACAACCACACTATGAGTCATCATTGGCCTGTGGCTGTGGTGACCTTGGCATTGTTGGTAGGATGTGTTCATTGTCCCCTTGATGATCTTGCTGCAGCGGTTTCCACTATACTAACTTGGGTAGCATAGCACATACTATGAGCATTGAGTGGCATGTTGGTGGATTGTAATGGTGCCCTCAGCAGAAGTATGTAGCCACTGGCACTGTGAGTGCTGTAGCTGAAAGACATGATCTATGGCAATAGTGTTTGGACTGTGTCTCATTACAGTGTTCCTGTGTGTGTGTGTGTGTGTGTGTGTGTGTGTGTGTGTGTGTGTGTGTGTGTGTGTGTGTGTGCATCTATGATGGGTTTCCTCAGCCATGCCTCCAATGCATAGCATGCGCCCGTACCTAAGTCTTAGAGATATCCCCCATAACACACATCTGGTGCAGTTGAGGAATGTGGCACATATCTAACTGCAAGGATTGTCAGCACACATGTTCCACATAAGTCCCATTACATTCCACATGACTTGGCAGTTGTTTGAGTGGTAGACCTTACAGTTAATGTAGTTCCTACCCTGTTCCTCAGGTATTGTTCTCTTGTGTACATGACTGTGATGTATGGCACACATTACTGGAGAGTAGTGCAATATATGTTACAGTTGTAGAATACTTATAATCCTCTCCTCAGACCTTATGTTAAAATATATGTGCTCTCTGCCATGTTGTAGCATAGCATGCAGGAATGTTCAGAAGATACTGGATGCTGATGCCTGAGACACACCAAGCATGTCCCATGGTAGTCTGTTAATGGTGGCTGTGGCTAACATACTAATTTTAACACATACCTTATATTCCACTGTGATGGATTCCCTGCATTTGGCTCTGTATGTGACTCAAGGCTGCCCGAGGTTCCACATTTCCTCTACTGTGTTTTTGGCCTGCAAAGACCACACCCTCTCTGTCTATGGCTATTCACAGTGGCAGCTTCAGTTTATAGTACATACAAATGCATGCAAATAGCAGCTGCTACTAACAATCTGTCAGTGCTTATGTTGTATCTGTACTCCACTGTTCCTTCACTGCACATGTAAGAAAAGGCATGGTGTCTACATTGATGTCTTATATCTTGTTGAGTAGCTCCACAGGATTGGTTGATTAGCATGCAGTGCAGCAGTGCATCCTGCAATTAGCATGTCTGAATTACAGACTAGGTCAGATGCTATCAATTAGTAAGGTATACTACTATAAAAAGGCAAATGTATAGCTAGGCAAACCAATGTGGATGAGAGTTGTAGCAGATTTCAAACTAAGATACACATTTATATTGGAACAGTATATTTCGACAGAGGAGTATTGTACTCCATCTTTATTCTGATACCTTGGCTGAAATAAATACATTTATAACATTATACCCTAGGGGGATGAACTTAGAAGCTAATTTGATTTAGTGATGATATATTTGTAAATTAATATGTATCTAATTATTTATTTATTGTAATAATGGAATTAGAATTTTAATGAATTTTTGGTGTGTAGAAAATTTGCATATGTAACAATTTAATTGGATAAGAGTTTGACTGATTAATTTAATGTGATGGGCACTGGGATGGTATAAATTTGACCTTTCATATTGTGGATTTATTCTCAGAAGGCAAATGGCTGAGGTACCAGAATAAAAATAAAATGAATGGTCTGTGCAGTGAAGCTGTCCTTATTTTTTTGTTTTTACATAGTTTGTGCCTGTTTGTATGTTTAATATGAGTATTATACTCCATCAGGTATGTATCCATTTTGTTACCTAAATAATGCATATTTTGGAATGTACTTAGGAATGATGTAAAATACATCACTAAGCATTTGTTAGAACTGTGCTCATTACATGGCATTGTTTACCATCCATTTGAGAGGTACAGAGGATGTAGAGTAGGCCGTAGGTCTAATGTGGTGTGATAACTATGTAAACATGTTTCATTGATAGGTCCTTTGAGAGCACTTTGGATTTTACACTGTTGTTTGTTTAGAACATGTGTCCCTTAGTCTGTTATATATCTTTTTTTGGTGGGGAGATGAGTCCATGCTATGGCATAAACTAGAATGGACTGTTGTGTGGAGGTGTGTAAGCATAAGTGAGTATCTGTTATGGTACAGACAAGGATATGTTTGTCATGCTAGTCTCCTTGTTTTGTAGACCCTGTGTTATTTGTTGATGACTGCTGACTCTTTAAATTGTAATAAAGTAGTGAATACTGAGATCTTTCTTGTACTGGCTTATCTGTACATAGTTTATTTCTACTTATGAGGTGCTTATATCTGTTATCATTATTTTGTCTTTCTGTAGACAATATGCCTACTTGGCATAGGCCACCTTTTTCAGAGGCAGATAAGGACCTCATCATTGAAAATTTAAGGCAACATCATTGTGTTCCTTATGTCCAGGAGGTGGGCCAGTATATTGCAAAGTGTGGCCCTTTGGAATTAATTGGTCCAAAATGTAAATGCAGCTGGATGACAAAATCACAGCTAAGAGCAGGTGTGACATAGAGCCATTGACCTGATTCATGTTGCGAGGAGGCATGCTGCTAAAGTGGCACGTGATCATCAGGTCACCAGTGCTGGGTTGCAGCAGAACAACCACTCACCACCAATGAGGAATTCATAGCAAATATTCCCATTCAGAAAAGCTCACAGCAGTACATCAGCCAGTATGTTTTGGACATCGGTGTGATGAAAGGGGGAACTTCCAGCACAGCTCGCTGGAATTTTGTAAATAATTATATGTCATTTGTGAATATCAGACTAATTTATATAAGATGCTTGTGTTGCAAATGTATTAGAACTATATGTGATGTGTATATCAAACTGCTCTGTACAGATGTTTGTATTGAATATTTTTTAAGCGCTTTGTTTAAAAGGTATCCACAGTGTGCTCTACTGGAAAAGAACAAAAATGTCCATGCACTATTGGAACTGCTTAAATGTATATATTTTAACAATCAAAACTGGAAAACAGGAGGTTAACCTCAGTCCAGCAAACTTCAGAAAATAATCGGAAATTACATTACATTATAGGCTATGCCATACAGATGTTTCAATGCAGCTAGATACACAAAGTCTGTATTAGGAAGCTTTCTGTATTGTCTTTAGGATGAGCTAATTGCTACTTTGGAAGCATAAAGGAATTTAATTGTTTTATGACTTCCAGTGTCTGCCAAAGATCTGAGCAAAAGCCCTTGTATGAGTATTTTTACAGGTAGAAGTTAAATACTGCCAGCTTCAGCAATGGGGGTTTGCATGAGAACTAGAAGTCAGATGACCAGAAATGATGTAATTCTGCAAGCTATCCCAGCACGAATACTTTAGATATTATTTTGAGCATTCTGCTTTCTGTCTCTGACCTGACAACAACAACAAGCACCATTCACCACATCTGCCTTGGACTAATAATAAGTTACTGAGGAAAGTATAATTCTTTTAGATACAGTCAGGAATATGGCAAAGCTTAACTGAGATTTTGTTTATCTTTATTTGTGTGAACCTGTACTGCAATGTTATTTTAAAATTTCCTTTGAATTTGAACTCTGATGTCACTGTGAATATATGTTTATTATTGTCATGTTCTTTAATTATTTATTAATAAATATATTTAAACATTTCATCGTGGCTGATCTGGGTAGAGATGTTTAAGTTTTGCGAGTACTTACATATTTATTTGGTGACACTGTGTGGGCCACATCTAATAGCCTTACTCTTGGTCTAACTACCATTTTTGTTGATATTAATATATCACAGTAAGATGGGATACCTTTTGTTAAGTCCTCTAAACTAGCTGATAAGGAGTGACTGATGGCAGTGATAACTATTGTATAGACTGGGCAGAAGGGGGAATAGCTAGTAAACATGTGCCAGCCTTTCCCATTAGTGAGTGTGTGTGTGTGTGTGTGTGTGTGTGTGTGTGTGTGTGTGTGTGTGTGTGTGTGTGTGTGTGTGTGTGTGTGTGTGTGTATGTATGTGTAAATCAAACCTCAAAGACTATATGTGCAGCTACTTGGGCAGGAACAGGAAGCACTGGCTGGACAGAGAGGGTGCTGGAGGTCTTGGCTTGGTCATTCAGCTGAGATGTCAACTCTGTAGCTCTGCCAGTGGGTAGTCCTACTGGGGGTCTGGACAACGAGGGAGAGACCAGCCCTGGACTGAGTGTGATATCTGTGTGCTCTTAAGGGAAATTGCACTTGATGCAGACATCTGAATCTGGAAATACTGTGTGTGTACCAGTTATCCTCTCAATGAACTTCCCCCACTGTTACCAGTGGTGAGGACTGAGACTCCTTCAGTACTGGTAGGCAGTGATGGGTTGTCACAGTGGGTGCTACTCCTTCGTCTCAGGAGGACCTTCCAGGTAGGCTTTGTTAGATCATCAGTAGAATACTGTTGCATTCATTGTGTAATACTGTATATAGTTTTAATGTGTGGTAGGTTGCTTTTTGGTGGGTGTATTTAAGATAGCTGCAATATTAAGGTCATTTAGAGGTAGTCAGACACATTCTTGTTAATATTGCAGTTACTGTCAATATAGATCATTAAAAATATTATGCCCTGTTATGCTATTAAATGTGCTGCTGTTGCCATTACCTTTCCCTTTCTTTTTCCAGGGTTGTCAGTAGGGTTACCATCTGTCCCACTTTGCGAGGGACAGTCCCTCTTTGGGCAGTTGTGTCCTGACAAAAAATTGTAAAAATGGCAAATGTCCAGAGATTTTAAGACAAAATTATTTCCTATATTTTATGTAATAGTTGCATAAAACAGTTATTCAGTAACTAAAATACCTAAATGTTATAAGAAACAGAATAAGCAGCTAAAATGCTACAAGAATAAGCTTTTATTTAGGCAAAAAAGTTAAGTTCTATCCTGTGTACTGACTGTGGGTATGTGTCAGCCTGTAAAATCTGATGTTTGTACCAAAAATGTTCCACTTTGGCCATTTGAAAAGGTGGCATTCCTATTTGTCAGTAATACAGAGATATAGGCCTCCTGCAGTTGGTAAGCAGAATACATTTATGTTAGTAATATAGAAATATTCCAACATATCTGGTAAAGTGTCATCTCAGGCCTGCTGAATGGATTACTGTACTGTATGCATACTTGTCAACTGTACAGATATTTGCAGAATGTCCAGATGTGTGACTCATACCTCATAAGTTCATAGGTTGGCACAAGGCTATCAGCCCTAGGGCCTATACAAGCCTAGCCATAACAATTCCCTGGCTATTTCTTCCCACACTATTTACTTCCCTGGACCCCTGTCTAGCAGGGTGACTGACGTGATCCCTGGGGTGAATTTCCTTTCTCCCATCCAATTGTCAAGGTTCCTTTTGAAGAGGACCAAAGAGGCACTCTGCTTGACATGTATGGGCAATCTATTCCAGAGTCTGGGGAGTCTCTGGGTCAGGAACCTATCCCTCCAGCATGTTTTTTTATTGTGATGACAAGGTTTAGATCCCTGGAGCGTGTGGCTCTGAGGGATTGGGATTTCTTTAAGTATAGCATGTCCAACAGCTCTGGGTTTGGCATGGCCTTGTATGTTAAGTAAAGATCACCTCTGAGTAGACGATATGCGACAGAGTATAGCTGGAGTTTTTTAAGGCGGTCAGCGTAGGGCATCTGCTTTAGGCCTGTGATTCTTTTAGTGAGGTATTTCTGCGGCCTTTCCAGTTGTTGCAGATGTCTTGAGAGGTACATACCAAACGAGGTGTTATATTCTATAATGGGTCTAATGAGGGGTGAGTACAGTGGGACAATGACCTCCTTTTTTCTGGATGAAAAGCCCTTAGTGATGAGGTGTGCCACATAGAAGGATTTCCTGACTGTTGTGGTGATGTGGTTATTGAAGGTGAGACCACTGTCCACCTGTGTCCCTAAGTGTCTTATCACACTTTCGGTGTTTAGTGTACTGCTACCTATATGGTAATTCATGGATACATGTTTTTTCCCAAAGTGGATAACTATACATTTCTTGGCATTGAGCTTGAGCCCATGGCTCTGGCACCAAGCATCTGTTTCTGTAAGGCCCTTTTGTAGAGTATCCACATCATTTGGGGATTCAATAATGGCTCCCAGTTTGCAGTCATCTGCAAACTTTGTTATCCAGAGTCCCTTAGTGTTGGCCTGTACTTCAGAGAAGTAGATGCCAAACAAGAGCGGTCCCAGGACTGAACCCTGAGGTACTCCACTTGTCACTTGTCTGGAGCTGGATTTGGAGTCGGCTACTTTTACAGTGTGGGTTCTATCAGTAAGCCAGTTAGCAACCCATTGGGTGAGGTAGGGATTAATGCCCAGCTTAGTAAGTTTATCTATGATTCCAGAGTGGGCGATGGTGTCAAAGGCCTTGGCAAGGTCTAGATAGGCTGTGTGGATCACCTTACCTTTGTCCATGGCTCTGGAGACTGATTCGAAGAAGTCAATCAGGTTCAGGAGACAAGATCGGCCCTTCATGAACCCAAACTTGGTGGGGTCCAGTGTTTGAAGTTTGCCAATGTCTTTGTTTATAAGTTCCATGATAATATGCTCCATGGCCTTGCAGATAAGGCTTGTCAGACTGATGGGATGGTAGTTTCTGGGATCAAAGGTGGATCCCCCCTTGTGGAGTGGGATAACTGTAGCTCTGCGCCACTCAGTGGGCACAAAACCTGAGGTGAGGCTATGATTAAACATGGCACTTAGGTGAGGTGCTAGTTCATATTGTAGTTCATGTAGTACACAGCCCGGGATGTCATCTGGTCCCATGGATGCTGTATTCTTAGCTTTGGAGAGTGTGTTTTTACCTGTGTGGCCATTATTACCAGAATTTGGCAATCTTCCGTTATTGAGATGGGCCATTTAGGGGGTGAGAGGGGGGTGATGTTGGTACTGAATCGATCTGCCAGGATATTGGCAATATCCTTGGGATCAGTATATTTAATGCCATTCTGTTTTAGCTCAGAGCAGATCTGAGCATTGCCATTTAGATTCTTGACATAGTTATAGAATGCCTTTTGGTTGTCTTTGGAATCTTTGGCAATTTTATTTTCATAACTAGCTTTGGAGGATTTTATGAGGGATCTCAGTTTCTTACTGAGGCTGGTAAGGAAGTTTTTTTGCATCCTGGGACTTTCCTCTTTTCTGCAACAGTTTCTTCCTTTTGTTGTATAGTTTGTTTATGGCAGGGGACCACCAGATTGGCTTCTTGTTTTTGGATGAGAGCATCTTGGTTCTATTTGGGATGGCACGATTTATGCATGAGTGGATGTACTCGTACAGTGCCTTAGTGTAGGATTCAGCAGTTGAACTTTCATCTCCTGTCTGCATGGGTGTCATGAAGTTTGTCACTTCTGACTTGAGTAGCATGAAGTTGGCTTTCGAGAAGTTTTTTATGGAGGTTTCCTTACTGGGGGGTGGGGGTGGGATGTGGATGTTAAGGGTGATTAGCTTATGGTCAGACCTGACTAACGAGGGGGTGACCATAGATGTGGAGCATCAATTTCCCATGTTGGTAATGACCAGGTCTGGGATATTGGAGCCCCTGGTAGGACTATGGATTAGTTGATCCAGGGCGTTGGAATTTATGAATTCCAAGAACCGTTGGGCAAAGGTGTTGGCCAGTTAATGGCAGGGTAGTTAAAATCACCCACTATTAGGGTGTTTGATTCTATCTTAATATGTTCCAGTATGTTTAGAAAGGTGTAGTGAGAATCTTGGGGTATGGTGGGGGATCTGTAGCAAGCTACAATTTGGATTGCAGTCTTACCTAGTGTTAGTTGCACCTGGAGAATTTCAGACGCATTGTGTTGGGCAACTAGCCTGGTGGTGTGAATATCCTTGGTGAATATTGACACTCCTCCACCTTTAGTGTTTTGGTCCTGCTTTGGTGGCCGAAAAGTGTGGTAAAAGTTGTAGCCTGGTATTGCAGGGGTGCTCTCTGGAGCCTTGAACCAGGTCTCAGTTACTGCACAGATATCGATGTTCTCCATTTTTAGGAGTGCCTCGAGATAGTGCATTTTGAGGTTTAGACTTCTAGCATTGAGTAGCATTACCTTCAGATTTTGCTTGTACCTGTTACGGTGGTGGTTTTGTCCTTTGAACTTTGCCTAAAAAAGGCACTATCGGGGTGGCAAGAGCCTTAGCCAGTAACCTGAAATCCAGGGGCGACAGGTGCAGACCATCTCTGGCAAAGCATTGTGGTCTGTCAATCATGTCGTCCCAGGCAGACAGATACTGGATCCCCTTTGAATGACACCAGAAGCTTAGCCAATTGTTTAAGTCAATCAGTTTGTCCTTATATTGTGGTATCATTCTGGGCGAAGGCAGGATGCTACTAAGGGCTAGGGTCATACCTGCCTGGGCCACATGATCCGAGAGCACTTCCATGTCTTTTTTCATGTAGTCCAGGGAGGTACGTCTCAAGTCATTCACTCCAACATGGACAATGACAGAGTCATATTTGTACTTGTTGTGGAGTGACTTGAGTGCATGTGTTATGTGGCAGATCCTGGCACCCGACAGGCAGCTGACTGTAATTTTCTCTATGTTCAACCTGGTGAGAGGGACATCAGTGCGCTGGACTATAGAGTCACTTATGACTAAAGTGCTAGGTACATTGTCTTGCCTTAGGGGCTGTTGCTGGGTGGCACACAGGTGTTGTGATCTATGTGACACTTTGGTTGTGATTGGTGTTTGTTTGCATTTCAGCTTCAGAGGTCCTTGTTGCTTGGGCAGCTTACAGTTAAGGGCCTCTGCATTTGTGTATTTAGTGTTGCTATATGTGGGTGTTGATAGTGTGGGTTTAGAAGGGCTATGTGTTGCTTGAGGTGTAGTGTGGGTGTTAACCTTCTCCTCTTGACTGTCTAGCACAATCTTGGGTGGAGAGAGCTTTGCTTCCATTTTGGCTATGTAAGTGCGTCTCTCACAGGTTGTAGTGTTGGGTGGTAGGAGGAGAGGGTTGTCTGTGTACATGAGGCAATTGCTGCATTGTCCCAGTATGCCCAGATTCACCAGGTGGACAGGAGAAATTACTGGAAGCTGACCCTTGGACATGCCTGGTTTTTGCTTTTTTTTGTAATTTTTTGTATTTAAGATCATAGTGATTGAGTTGCAAACTATTGACAGGTCATTACAGAGTGCAGACATAAAATAATGACAGATCTCACATTAGAAATTCATACTACTCATTAATGTCATGGAAAAGTAACACCTTTGTAGGTTTGTAAGGACAATGTGTCACAATGATACCTATTCTTGTGCCCTTGTCCACCCATTAGTCATGGCTTTGTCCTCATTCCTTGCCCTAATAGGTTGAGAGGTATGAATGCCTGTAAAAGTGGCAGCAGTCTAAATTGCTTAACATATATTGCATCATAGTAGTGCAGGTGTTACTGTATTTTTGTTTTCCTATCTTTTGTCACAGGTGAACATGGAAGTGGTTCTATGTCCCCTATAGAACCTGACATCAGTTTCACATCAGACACTGATGATGATGGTGGCCAAAGTGAAGCACAGCTGGGGGTTGCAAAGGCTGATTCTGACACAGAGGTTGACATCTTGTGACCCCCTTCATTATCACCAGACACAGCCAGTATGCCTCTGCATACCCAGTCCACTGAGGCCATAGATATTGGACAGTTGGAGGGCAAGGAGATTGCCCAGGGAAATATGGCTACTACTGCAGTTTCAGTGACTGTTGACATGGACTATAGCCAAACTGTTGGCGAGGTGCCACACAGCAGATTGATAGGGGTGCTTGGAAGAGGCATGCTGTCCCTGCCCAACCTATTGCAGGTGTCGCATCACTAGTCAATCGACATATGTTTAGGAACATCATGGAGGTACAGGTATGTTCAGAAAGGACCTCAGGGTTATAGATGCAGCACAGTCTGACATCTGTGACTGCCTCCACCATGTTGTTGATTACCTGGATTGTTTGAATGACACATTGGAATGGGATGTGTCTGTGAGAGAACTCAGTGTATCTGTCATGGAACGTACATTGTCTGTGATAGAATGTCTGCTGGAAGGGGAGCTCTGGCCTCATGGCCATAGAATTGCCACTACATCTGCTGAGAGCCAACGTTGCCATGCCCGATCATGCTCCCATAGTGGCAGTACATTCACTACTCCAGCAGGGAGAATGCTGTCCACACACAAATATAGCAGGCCATGGGGTCATGGTACTGGGTTTTCCTGTGATGGTGTTTTGAAGTATAGCTGTTACATCACAATATAATATTAGCAGTCAGATATAATGCATGTCTTAGTTTTGTCTAGCAAGGACCACCCATGTACAGGAGTGATGCACCATTGATCCGTGGCAGATAATATTTTCACAGGAAGTCATCCCACCTTTCCTTCAACAGGGTAACGGAGGTGCTCTGCTTAACATGGATTTGAAGCCTACTGCAAAAGAGAGATGACCTTTGGGAGATGTAGCTGTCTGTCCAGCATGCCCTATGTATGTAATAGTGTACATTGATGTCCCTGGGACAGGTAACTGGAATCCCACATTACTTATGCATGTGCAGCATTTTCATCCCATTTTGGCCACAGATAGCCCTGTAAGGCATATATAATTTGCCTCAAAGCTATCTATATGATACTGTGCACAGTGACAAATACGTCATTCTGCCCACAGAAGACATATGTTGGAGTCCCCTGATGTTTTATTACCAGACATGTTTGAGGTCTGTCAAGTTGGTGCAGGTGTCTGATAAAATACATTTCAAAGGGTGGTTTGTATTCTTTCATACAGTCAATTAGGGATGAGTGCAGGGGATTGCCAACATATGCTGCTATTGATGTAATGCCATTAATAATCAGATATACAATGTAAAATGTGTATCTCCCCATAATAAACCCAGGATGCAGTTGACATGTGTTCCAAGGTCTATCAATAAGAAGTGGTGAATAGTGTACTGATGGTTATTTTATAATAAGGAGGAACACCTACAAGAAAATTAAGAACATCAAAAAACATTTTGGAAAATGGTGTGTGGGGGGGCATAATTTAGCACTGACTGAAGTGAACAGTGTTTGTGGTACTTTCTCCTGGAGGAAGTGTAAACAATGTAGGCATATAAGCAATACATCTAGTACATTTATTATACATCTTAAAAGGAATATTTGGGTCCATACACGATTTACCTGTGAGAGTACAAATATAGTTTATGTGGCAGTATGTGACTCTTGTCCTAGTTACTGTGTAGGGAAAACCATTAGATGTTTAAAGCATAGAATATATGAGCACACACTTGCTATTAAGAAAAAGGACTTTACCAATTCTTTAGTTAGGCATGCTATTCACTGTGTGAACTTTAAAAAGTTCACCTTTTTAGTCATAGATTATGTTCAACAAGTGGATTATATAGGGAACACCAATCTGATTTTAGAAAGCAAGGATTCATTGTGGCAGATCAGTTTGGTAGCAGACAGAGCCCCTGGTCTGAACGAATGCATCAATAGTGTGTTTTTTAGCAATAAAATAACATTCAAATCACAATAATATGGTAATGTTTTTATATTAAGACTTTTTATGAAGCTTTGACACTCTAAGCTGTTCGGTAAACAATACCATTTTTTATTTTTATGGTACAATTTTACACCATTTATTTAAAGTATCATGAAAGTCATGTGATGTAACTTATAAGAGGTGTGTGTGAGAGGTTAACTTTTTTCTGAAGAAGTTCATGAAGAATAAATTTGAACAAAAGTACTAAAGAATTGTGTTTGCTCCTTCATTCCATCTACAGCTTTTGGTTTGAGTTTTATTTTCCAGTTTGATGTGGGCTTATAAGTTTTTGTGCTTTGATTTGTACCAGAGTTGAATGGCCTTAGAAGAGAGTACATAGAACACTTTGTTAAACCTCTCAGTACATTTGGTGCCTGAATAGTTTAGAGCATTCACCAAATAACTTGCCAGAACAGTTACTGGAGCCATTCAAGATGTGTTTTCCAGTTTGTGTGGGTCCCAGCAGCAGTATCCATTTTGTTTGGGTTCATTTTCACAGTCTCGACTGCCATTTGGAATTACAAACAACAATGAGCAAAGGCATGATGGTAAAGACACCATTAACACACCTGCCAACAGCAGCGGTCGGAGTAGGAACAGAATTATACACTTAGATGGCAGTGTTTTGGATTATGTGTTCAAGGAAGTCAACAATCCTTTTTTGGACATTATTTTTGAACTGAATGGTGAAAATGTAAGTACTGTTCTTAATAATAATAATGTTACAAGTCATTATGAAGATGATGGCAGTTGCAGGAAAGACATTTTTGAGCATGAGAAGCTCACAGTTTGCTTTATATCTATGGAACTGGAGATTTTATATTTCAATGAATGTATTCAAGAGTAAATGTGTTCCACAGGGACTAAGACTATCAAAATTTCCAAACTGTGTGAACTTTGGTGACCCATTTTACATTGAGTCGGTCAACTTATTAAATGAAACAGGGGTCAACATGATGCATTTGCTTGTAACACATTATTTAAAAGAGAATGACACAGTCAAAGAACATATGGCAAATTTAGACAATAAAATTAAGGGACATTGTTGTTTCAATGTACTTTATGATTTATATAGTAGCATTGGAGCCAAAGCTGATAGGCACAGAGCCTCCATAGTCACAAGGAAGCACTCCAAACTGTGGTGGGATCTTTTGGCCTATGCCAAAAAAGATGCCTACCTCTTGCAAAATCGGCAGGTTTTTCAGGAGAACACTATCAGTGCCAATGCAACTAATGACAACAATGTCACACAGGATGAGGTGAATGACAATAGAAGTGGAAATAATAATAGTATCACCATTAATAATAACACCAATGTCCCTAATAACATATGCAATAACAACAACAGTAACTCAGTTCAGCAAGTTTCAGTGGGGTCTAACAATAATAATCCAACATTTGCTAAAGTGGTTTCATCTACAAATAACCCCTGTAGATCAGGTCATTTTTTCGTGGACCAAGGGGCAACAGACTGACTCCCAGGTGGACAAACCAGGTTCAGAGCAAGACAAAAACAAGGGGAAGAAACAACAACAGAAAGAAAAACTAAATGTTTCAGACTTTGAAATTCGCATTTTGAACTTGTCTAACAGTGTTTTATCTAATGATGTGATTTCAGTCTTGAAAAAAGGATTTTCCTACATACCAAGTAGTTCTGTTAATATTACCAGACTGTTAGTTGATTTCAAACTTTTTTTTGAGAAAATTGAACCTTTGTTACCTATTGTATGATTTAAATGTAGACAAACCAGATGTTTGCAATAAATTTAAAAAGAACAGCACATACAACCCCCCCTTTTGCAACACCTTGCAAGTGTTTGATGACATGTGTGAACTGGACATGAGGAATATTGTAAAGGACACCCAGATGCATAACCTCACTGTGGAAGAACACCAGGCACTGTGTATTTTAAATAAAAATAAAGATATTAGAGTAATGAGAGCTGATAAGGGTGGTATCATGGTGATTATGTGTACTGAATATTATGTTAAAATCATTGAAGACATGCTAGTAAATGATACAGCTTCTTCTGTTGTAGATAAGAATGTAATCAACAACAGTTTTTTGAGAATAAACACTGATCTTTTTGACATGTTTTGCCAGGGTAGTTTAGATCATGACACATATGAATATTTGTTAGTGGAACATCCCAGCACGGCATGTTTCTTTGGGATACCCAAAGTACACAAATCAGAAACAAATCTGCCCTTTAGGCCCATTATTTCAGCAAAGAGAACCAAGACAGAAAATATTTCTTTATGGCGGGATTACATACTTAATCCTATAGTGCAAAAAGTGAAATAGTACCTTAGGAACTCCTGGAACCTTTTGGAAATTTTGAGGGACTTTAACCGCACCCATGGTGAATTTTATTATGAGTGTCTAGACGTTAAATCACTGTACACATGTATCAATCAAGATGCTGGTATAGAATATCTGAGAGATTACCTTAATTGGTACACTGACTTTACACACAGTAAAACAGAGACGGTCTGCAGGCTTATGGGTATAGTACTTGACAATAATTTTTTTGAGTTCAACCAAAAATTTTATAAGTAGACCTCAGAGGTGGCTATGGGGGCAAGGGTGGCCCTATCTTTTGCCAACCTTGTAATGACCATGTGGGAGGAGAGATATTTGTATGTACATCCACAAAGCTCCCACATAATTTTATATCAAAGATTTATTGATGATTTGATATTTCTGTGGACTGGTGATGAGAGTGAATTTGAGTCCTTTGCTAGGGACTTGAATCACACCACAGATTTTTTGGAATTTTCTGTGGGAAGTTTTGGTCGGATCATTAATTTTTTGGATATACATTTGGCTTTTGACATGTCCAGTAACACGTTTGTGTGTAAGATTTATAGGACAGATGTTTTTGTCAATCAATAGTTGCACAGAGATACCTTGCACCCTAGGCATATGAAGAAAGGGGTGATTAAGAGGCAATTTATTCGCCTTAGTAGACTTACATCTGATGATGACACTTTTTTTCAAGAGGTCATCATGTTGACACATTTTTTTGAGCAAAGAGGGTATGACCAGGCTTGGTTATCGAATATACATAAGGAAGTGTTTATTCTGAGACAAAAGGCAGCCAAACCCATCATTAGGAGGGTTGGTGATGTAAGTAGCAACAGGAAGAAGAAGGACAACACAGTGTTTACTATTTCTTTCCCCATCCCCATTGTCAATGAGATGGGTGTCACAAAACACATAATAAAGGACAATTGGAAGGTTCTGATGGGGAATAGGGAACTCATGCAGGTAGTAGGTGTAGAACCTAAGTTCACCTACAATAAAATTAAGAACATCAAATTTTTTTTGGAAAACGGTGTGGGGTGGCACACTTTAACATTGACTGAAGTGAACAGTGTCTGTGGTACTTTCTCCTGTAGGAAGTGTAAATAATGTAGGTATATAAGCAATACATCTAGTACATTTATTAGACATCTTAAAAGGAATATTTGGGTCCACAGACGATTTACCTGTGAGAGTACAAATATAGTTTATGTGGCAGTATGTGACTCTTGTCCTAGTTACTACATAGGGAAAACCATTAGATGTTTAAAGCGTAGAATATATGAGCACACACTTGCTATTAAGAAAAATGACTTTACCAATGCTTTAGCTAGGCATGCTATTCACTGTGTGAACTTTAAAAAGTTCACCTTTTCAGTCATAGATTATGTTCAACAACTGGATTATATAGGGAACACCAATCTGATTTTAGAATGCAAGGAGTCATTGTGGCAGATAAGTTGGGTAGCAGACAGAGCCCCTGTCTGAATGAATGCATCAATATTAAGTGTTTTTTAGCACTAAAATATTCAAATCACAATAATATGGTAATGTTTTTATATTAAGGCATTTTTTATGAAGCTTTGACATTCTAAGTTGTTTGGTAAACAAAACTTTTTTATTTTTATGGTATGATTTTACACCTTTAATTTAATGTATCATGAAAGTAATGTGATGTGTGATGTAACTTATAAAAGGTGTGTTTGTGAGAAGTTAACTTTTTTCTGATGTTCATGAAGAATAAATTTGAACGAAAGTACTAAAGAATTGTGTTCGCTCCTTCATTCCATCTACAACTTTTGGTTTGAGTTTCATTTTCGAGTTTGTTGTGTGCTTATAAGGAGAAACATTTATTATTACCACAGGGTATGCTGATGCATTTCTGTGTAGTTCATGTAACACTCATGGCTTTGTCAGCAGTCATTAGTGCCACAGGCTCTCTGTTTTGTTCAGAACTTCTGAGACATATATGTCAAACATGAGGGGCTACAGCACTGACACTTATGTTACCACACAGGTGACATGTCTGCTGCTTGAGGTGAAGTCTCATACTGTTATTGAATGTAGATGGTATGTGTGTGATCCCATTTGAAAACCAACTGATAACATGATATTTGATATTCACTTTGGTTAGTTTCCCACTGACAACAAATGTTGGATTGTGTTGAAGACCTTGGCCAAGCTACAATAGGATGTGTGCACATCTTTGACATTGTGTATGTCTCTGGTTACAATCTTGAGTCCCATCAGGTTTTGCAGCTACAAAATTCCATTGAGAACACCTAACTGGAACACATTTAGTGTTTGGAGGTCACCTACTTCCTTGTGTCTAAGATGCATGCAAACTGTATCCATTGCCTTACAGCAGAGGTTGCATAAATTTATGGTTATTAATTACATTTGTATTTTGCCAGTCATTTCTTGGATGGTTGGAAAATGGTGACTGTATTCCAGTCAATGTGGACAACAGCAGTATTCAGGCTGTGGTTGAATAGTATGTCTAGGGGAGTAGTTCACTGTTGAAGCACATGAAGAACACAGGCCGGAATTCCAAATAGTCCCATGGATACTGTGCTCCTAGTCCTGGCAGCGGGCACTCTTTTCAGCCAAATATGTCTGTTAGCAGGTTTGGAAGTTACACTGTGTCAGTGTATGTGTATTACCATACACAATTTGATCCAAATACATCTGAGTTATATCAGTTTGCAGATGTACATGAAGAAAGCCCTCTGGTAATCCATGGATATGTTGTTGTGCAAAGTCTTATCATGGTTTCTCTGTGTGGGTTCTTGAAGGTGTCTTATTTGAATGTTTCTTCTGAGGAGAGTGGCCTTCCACCCATGGTTTCTCAATGTTGTATTTGTAAACAGCAGCTTCTTTCACTTACTCTAAAATGTAGTTTTGATAGACATAAACCAGTATGGTTTGTATTTTCCAGAGGATCCTTGTTAGAGCCTGTCAGGCACAGCTGTGTGTATACATTTGTGCAGATGTATAGACAGGGCATCAGGGAGTAATGTACTATAGCTGTCAATGACCTTTGTGGAAACTATGTTTTGGAAGTATTGTAGATAGTCCCTTAGGAGTGTGTAGTTATCTTGGTTGATGGTTGATGGTTGTGAACCTGACTCGTCCTTCAGGGAGTTGGTAGCTATATCTACTTCAAAACATACTGCCTTGTGGTTGGATTAACAGTGCAGACACTGCACATGTGCCAATACATTATTCACTCATATTGTTGAGGTACAGGTCTGGAATATGAGATAACCTTTTGAGGTGTTGCACTCTTTCTTCCATGGCATTTCAGTTCACAAACTGCAGGTAATATTGTGCAGGTGAGTTTGTTGTCCTATAATTATCCTAATCAATGGATGTATACTTTCACTTACCCCTGCCTGGGTTGTTTTTCTCTACTTTAACTGTCCCATGTAGTAATATATACTGTGTGCGGCCTTCGGTATGATTACAGGGAGGGGATTCCTATCCACAGTAGTTTGGAGATAGAATAATTTCATATAGCTATCTTCTCTAAACAGTCTTGAGGTCTTCTAACTTTCAATGTACAACACCTCATGTGGTACACACAACTTCCCTTTGCTGTGTGGATGTTTGGAAGGCATTGTAGTCTTGCAAGGGCAAAGTAGATACCGCTGCCTTGAACCAGGTTTCTGTAACTGCACAGATATCAACATCTTCACTGTGAAGAGTTCTTACAGAGAGTGAGGCTTCAGAAGTGAACTGCTAGGGTTTAGCAGCATGGCCCTCACTTTGTTGGAGTTGTACATTTTCACATTGGTTATTCTACTTTTGTGACCTTGCCTAATTAAGGGAAAAAGAGACTATGGTGCAGTCAAGTGGCTTATGTCTGGCAAAGCAGTGTGCTCTATCCACCATGTCATTCCACACTGATAGGTACTGTATCATCATACTATGATACCAGAAGCTTAGGCAAGTTCATTGAATCTGTTCTTAATATAGTAGTATCATCCTAGGCAAGAATATAATGTTGCTCAAATATATGGTCATACCCAGCAGGGACCCATTTTTAGATAGCTCAGTCATGTCTGTGTTCATTTATTTCATATAGTCACATCTCAAGTTGTGCATACCAAGATGTAGTATGCTGGAATATGAGTGGGACTTGTTGTTGAGAGACTTAATTGCATGTGTGCTGTGATGAATATGTCTGCCACACAACTGACACTAAACATATCTTCATTTAAAGTGTTGAGTGCAGCATCTGTACATCTCACTATACAGACAACTATTACTGAAAACCTTTGGGATACATGTTCATTGCCTTGTGCACTTCTATGGTGAGACAGTGGTGATGGCATGGCTGTTGTGTATTGTCTGACTGTAGCCTGATTGTTTTTAGGATGTGTCTGCTGTTTAGGTTGGTTTTGTGGGAAGTACCTCTGTGCATAATGGTTTGTCTTGGGGGCATACTATGAGGAGGAATCAAGGTGTGTGAGCAGACAACCTTTCTAGTGTTACCTATCTGGAAGGTAGAAAACACTGATTCCAGATCATAGCTACTATACATGGATCTCTTGAAATTTGTAATTCAGTGATGTAAGGGACACAGGTTATTCAGCACACATGAGGCATTATCTGCACTGAGTTCGGTGTCAGCTATGCTAGCAGGGGAAACAGAGAAGAAATGATAGTTGATAATGAGAGGTTTGAACCCGGTCTCTGTATAGAGAATGCAAACAGGAGGGATATTGGATATATGTGATCTGAGTGATCTATTGGGTGCACACTATGATGGCCTTCATAAGGTTGATCAGTACCTCTGTTATTGATAAGTAAAGTGGGTATATTGCTGCTTGTTATGCAGCAGAGGTTCTGACAGCTATTTCTGCTCTGCTACATAGCAGCAGACAGTTGTATTTGAAAGTAAGTGTATCAACATTTCTGCACTTATGAGGGCAAAGTGTTATATCATTTGCATACAATCCAGAGCAGGCAATGCAAAGACATACTGTTAAGGCCCATACTGGGTACAGACACATAAACCATTAATTAGATACTCCTACTGTACACTCATGCCGCAAGTGTACAGATGGGGTTTCTCCAAATAGAAACGTCATCTTCTTCTAACTATTCTTTTGGACAGCATTATTAGGGCACACCACAGCAGATGTTCTGCTTCCATTTCTAACCATCCTCTGCATCTTGCTCTGTCACATCAATGGCCTGCATGTTCTCTGTTGTCACATCCATACACTTTATCTTAGGCCTTCCTATTTTCCTCTTACCTTGCAGCTCCATCCTTAGAATACTTCCCCCAACATACCCAGCATCACTCCCAAACACATGTCCAAACAAACACAATCTCACCACAATGTCTTCATCCTCAAACCGTACAACCTGAGCTGACACTGTACTCTATGGTTAATACTCCTGGCCATCCATGGCCCATACAGTGCAAACTTCTTCACACATTCCACCATGCATGCTCTCTCTTCTACAGCTATCCTCCCAACTCCCATTACTTGGAACTGAGTATTTAACATCACATGCCTTTGCCAGCTGTACTCCCTGCATTCTAACCATTCATCTGCCCTCCCTCTCATTCATACACATATATTCTGTCTTAGTTCTGCTGACCTTCATTCCTCTCATCTGTAGAGCATATCTCCACCTCCCCAGGATCTCTACACTTGCACCCTAATCTCAGTACAGACCACAATTCCATCTGCAGAAAACAAAGTCCATATGGACTCCTATGTGATCTAATGTGTCAACCTATCACCATTGCAAACAGATGTCATGATGTCTGTACATACAATAACAGTAATGTCAGTGTTGTCTGTCTTATGGAGGATAAGGTGACATCTGCCCATCTATGAGAGTAGTGTGTGACCATGGCCTGTTGTGAGATATTCATATATAATCTGATATAGCTGATATATAGATATACATATTTAAGTTTATGGACTACAGATCAGAGCACTTAATGCACTTACAACAAAAGTCTGATTTTAACAGGACTGCAGGTGATGTTATGATATATGACATTAAGCAACCCATGTGTTCAACAACAGCTTGGGAGGCCTGCATAGTCACATTGCTTCACAGTGTCATCTGAGGTTAGTAGCCTAGCAGAGGAATACTGTTTAGTAACCTAGTTGTGTAACAACAATGCTCTTATTGAGCCTTTTCCCTGTTTGCATTTGGATGAGCAAGCATGTGAGCACAATCGATTGGACCTGTTCATGGGAGAGAACACAGTATCATATCTTACTACTTGTACACAGGGTAATATATGTGTGGAAAACTTAAGGTGACCCTGTGTTGTTGTGCCTGCTGCATTCATTGCTGGTGGGGAAACAAAGGGATGGCGTGTCAGTATATGTACATATACTTATACTATGCTCTGAATTTGCAATGCTTCCACATGTAGTCTTAGGGGAGACATGGTGTCTGACAATGATAGCACACCATATCTCTCAACTGTCAAGATTTCTGCATAATATCCAGATGTTTGACTCATATCTATAGTCTGTTTCACACAATGTTGTAGTTTTCTGGAAAATCAATGGCAAACCATTGAGAAATGAGGTCAGTGAATAATGGCAGACATCTGAATTTCACATGACATATCCTTCAGAAAATTCATCAAAATGCAATGCCTGTTAATCTATCCCCTTCCTAAATTTGCAAGTGCAATATTTAAAAAGTGTCCCTATTTTGGGGCCTTCATTCTCCCATTATTTGTTGCTTTTTCTTGATTTGCTACTCTAAGAGCTTGATTGGTATGTAGGGCACTATTGACACATATATATATATATATATATATATATATATATATATATATATATATATATAAATATATATAGCGAGAGATATAATGAGAGAGACTGCTATAGTGTGAGAAGCATCAGATTTGTACTATGGTCAACTAAGTATAAACGCATGTGCCGTTGCCTTTTTTTAGACTGTTTGCGACAGTCAGGCATGAGTGTTGAAGAAGGCAGGAAAGTGGCACTGAATCGAGAGAGTTGGCAACAGTTAATACGATACCCCGACCCCATGTAAATGGGAAATAGGGGATGATGATGATGATGATGATGATGATGCCCATCGGTAAGCAGTGCGCAAACATGAGGTGTATTGCTCACATTTGAGTTTAACTATTATGTAATATATATCTGCTACTACAGCCCACTCCTATCCCTAATCCAGGCCAGGATTTCACAATTACTAATGGCATTGACTGACTGTAGTCAGTGTCTATGCTTAGTGGTCTGACATAAATCCTATTTCCTCTTTCACTGTTTCTGCACAAACTGGCTAAGCCCTATCAAAAAGGTTTTAAATGGGGATTCAAAGATGGCTGCCATTCTGTAAACGCTACTAATCTACAGCTCTCCATATAATCAGAGGAAAATCTAACCCAGAGGCTATATTATGATCTATTTAACAGTAAATCTAAGAAAGAACAACTTTAACTTCAACTAAGTATCTTACAAGAGGTGATTGAACCTGAAGAATTAACAAATCAAGCACGATTATAACAGATCATTTGACTCTGAAGAGAGTCTCAAACAAAGGAAACGTGTGCTCAGAACAGTTGGCCTAACTACACTTAACTTACATCAAGTTCCAATTCTAATCTGTAAAGTCGAAATAAGGAAAAAATATGGACACAACAACTACAAAAACTAAACTCTCAGAACTTCTATCACCGGAGAAAGATTTAAATTCGAAAAGACAGAAAATTACAAAACAACAGGAGCATTTAAAACCAGGGAATAAAAATAAATCGGAGCAAATGGCAAACATGGAAGATATTAAAACAGCTCTACTTCCTATCCAAGAAGCGCTAAAAGAACTATCTAACCAAGTCCAATCCTTTGGAATTTCTTGCAGTCAAATTCTGGAAAGAATGGATAAAAATGAAGCTAGAATCACTGAGAACGAAGACAAAATAGTACTGCTTGCCAAAAAAACTGATTCACAGGAGCAGGACATTCACTCTATACAATCTAAAATTATTGACCTAGAGGCGAGATCCAGGAGAAATAATATAATCATCAGAGGAATGCCGGAATCTGTGCAATACAATGAACTAATCCCATCAATCATACAAATACTCACAACATTATTCAGTGACTCGGAAAATGCACAACAAATAACAATAAAGAGAGCCCACAGAGCCCTGAGGGAATCCCAAGCTTCAAATAACCCAAGACCTGTTTATGCTAAAATTCTTAACTTTCAAGATGTCAACAAAATATTACTAACTGTAAAGAAAAATGGAGGCTCTATTATGTGGAAAAACAACAGAATGTCTTTGGTTCAGGACCTGCCTTTGCAAATTAGGCAAGCCAGACAGCTATTATCTCCCTACTGCAAGTTTCTTATTGAAAAACAAATAAAATTCCAAATGAAGTACCCAAATACATTAATATTTACACTGGATGGGTCTAGATATTCAGTCACAACAAAAAAAAGAAGCTAAAATCTACTTTTTTGGTGATTTTTAAAAGCTTACCTGCTTCAGAGAGCTAGAATAAACTTCTGATGGGACTGGCATGACATCCGAGGTCGGATCCACCCTATACTACAAGTCGAGGTCTTGTTTTTGCTTTGTTTGGTAGTTTCCCGTTCTAGGCCATTTTTTCAACAGGTATGACCTTTATTTCATGTTGTTTACACTCGCAAGGGTATTTCCGAAGATTTACAGCCTCCACAAAGTCGAATTTTCCCACGAATGGAGCTGAAATGGTTTTGCTGCTTTAGAGGGTGTATTATTGATGTGGCATTTCCGGAAGTCCGTCTGGATAAAGGGTCCCCCTTAGCGAAGTCGGCAGTCGCTCTGGATAGCCAGAAATCCAATGAAGAGTTTCTAGGACTGAAAAAATTGAAATACACTTAAAATAAAGTCTCTTGCACTGGAATAATCACAGTAAACACAAACATTAGCCCCAGTTTCACTTTCAGTGTTTGTAAACACCAAGTAAAATACTTAATTTGTGCAACTATACAGTGACATGAAACATATATGAGGGTGAAAGAGTTCTTGTACTAGGGGTTAGAAAACTACTTTAATTATTGCACCAAGGTGTAATTACATAACTTATTTTCACCAGTTTACATTCATACTTTACCTATATAGATTTAACCTTCCTTACATGTAATCCATGTTATTAAACCCATTAATAGGAATCAGTCTCACATTTACTACTTAAAAGTGGGCTTTAATTAACACTATATTGACATTCTTTTGGTAAACACACCGAGATGCCTAAGGATTTCTGGTGTTACACTTTTACCTTATTTTGTTCTTAGATCAAAGTGTAAGGGAATATTTAATGTTACCAAGATGTTAACACATGTTTATAGATATTTGGTAACATGATTTATTCTTATAGCTTATATCTAGTATAAAACACTTTGTGAAGAGTTACCAATATAAGACTTAGGTAACTGTCAGGACCACTTAATATAGTCTTAACACACATTTGAGGCTACAGAAGACATTAGGTATAGGTTATATAGCCTATGATTATGGAAGCTCTGGAGTCTAAAGGTCGAATTCTAACCCTTTTGTCATTTGTTGATGTAAGTTTTTCCAGTGCTAAATAAGCTTTTTGATAAAATTGAAATTGCTTGTCTGAAAAATGCATGACCAATGACGTTGAGTTTAATGACCTAAGTCTATTAGTGATTAGGTTACCTGACTAAATGTATATATGTTTGTTTACCTGCATTAGTTAGATTTACTAAAAATTGATATAGTTTGTTCTCCAGGTAGTAGAAAGACTTTTCTAAAGTGAACTAAGGATGTTTAGTATATCTATAGCTGACGATAGTGTCTTAAATTGGATTCTAGGTTTAGGTGTAGGTACACATATAAACTAAGGTCAAACATGCTTGTTAGATATTTCATGAACACAATGATTTCATTAATCTGAGAACATATGTCTAGTAATGTCCTAAAGTATTACTGTTAAATAAGAGATGGAGATCCAATGGAGATGAATGACAATATTTGTACATCTTTTTATTATGTTTTTCTCTGACTCTTTTAATTCAACTGTAATGACAAGAGGTGTAGATGACTAGTAGAGTGTAAAAGGGACTGTGTAGATTAGGCTTTGTAGACATAGTTGAATTATATGTTATCTATCTGTTATGTTTTAATTTCCATAATGTATACTTGTTAATGTTATTAATCTTTAAAGTTTTTAACTATGTTAAAGACCTATATATTTCCTGGTCTAGGGGTATAGTGGGTAGGCACTGGTATGGGACGGGATTTCAAGAATGCTTTCATAAAATATATCTGTTTAATACTCAACTGATTTTATCATACTTTCCCCGATTTCTAGAATACTTACACAAAATAAAGTTTTTGGAATGTGGGAAATAGATTCATGGAATACTAAGGGGCTCCAGAACTTGAAAAACAGGAAATTGTTTCTTCATTTATTTCTGCAAGCTAAGGCATGTTTTATATTACTTCGGGAAACTCATTTGACCATTTGATCAGTGGACAGAAATTAAAAAGAAAAAATAGATAAGAGAAATTATAGCCTCAGAAGGCAAAACTAATAGTGTGGGAGTTGCGATAATTATAAAAAATCAATATCAAGACAAAATTTTAGATTCTAAAATGGATAAAGAAGGAAGATGGTGCTATGTGATTCTCTCTTCTACTCTTTATGATAAACCCATCATACTTCTTAACATATATGCACCATGTAAGAATCAACAGTCCTTCTTAGCATCACTTTATCCTATTTTAAACAAATATAATAGCCACTATATAATTATAGGAGGGGACTGGAATGCCTATCAGAATCCTAAATTGGATAAAACAAACCCAAATAGGTCATTTAATAGTCAAGTAGTATTAGCATTAAGTGAATTCAAGTATGACTTTAAATTATATGATCCCTTTAAATATGTAAACAAATCTCTTAACACAAATAGTTTTACATTTTATTCAACTTGTCATAAAATGTGGACTAGAATAGACTTTTTTCTAATTTCAGAAACACTGATCAATTTTAATCCCTTAGTATCTATACAAGCTTGCTATCTATCAGATCACTCCAAAATTACATTAAGTTTTGCCAAAGACCTTAGAAACAGTCTATCGCACAGGGGCTATAATTGGTCCTTAAATCCAAACTTGTTAAATAAAAAAGAAATAATCCAGGAAATTCAAGACATTCTCAATTCCTTACTGGTTAAATTAGCCAAACAGCAACATACACCTGATATTGAATGGGCGGCAACTAAAGCTCAAGCAAGGGGGGGTTTTCCTTCAAAAAGCCTCTTATTATAAAAAAATTCATCTTAGAGAAGAACAAATCTTAGAGGCTAAAATTAAAACGCTAGATCAGGAATTAATGCAAAATCATAACACACAAACAGAAATGGAATTATTTAAATGTCAGAAAGACCTTTTCTTGATCCAGAATAATAGGTTAGCATTTCATGAAACTAAAATGCTTGCAAGATATGCTAATCATATTCGAACTCCATCAAGGGCTTTAGCAAGAATTATTAACCAATCTAAATCACCCACTCAAATTACGGAAATACACTACAAGGACAAAATATATACGAAATCTGAAGATATTATCAATACCTTTGAATTGATATACTCTCAAATTTATGGTGATCAAGATGAGTCAGGTACAAATGAGACTAATAATGATTTTATACAAAAAATTAATTTCCCGAAAATAGATGATAATTTGCAAAAAGATTTAATTAAACCAATTTCCACTGAAGAAATAACAACAACAATTAAAAAGTTGAAATCCCACAAAGCGCTGGGCCTGATGGTCTTACTCCAGAGTTTTATAAAACATTTTGTAGTACGATTGTTAAAATACTGTCATATACATTTAATTATATAATTAATAATAAAATCAATGACTATCACTTTAACGCATCCAAAACAATTCTAATACCCAAAGAAAATTCGGATCATCAAAACCCAGATAATTATAGACCCATATCACTCTTAAATATTGATACTAAAATTATGACTTCTATTTTAGCTAATAGACTGAAGAAAATAATGAATTTAATAATTTCCAATGAACAAGCTGTTTTTTTTAACTTCTAGGCAAACCAGTGACAATACTTTAACACTTCATGCATTAATTTCTTATGCCAATCAAAGGAACTTAAATTTGTATGCACTTATTGATGCACAAAAAGCCTTTGATAGAGTTAACATAACATTTCTGTTTCATATTTTACCATATTTTAATATACTGCAAGAATTCATCAGAACATTACAAATATTATATAATAATCCCTATACAACTTTATACATCAACAAGATTTTTTCCAAAAGAATACAAATTAAAAATGGAACCCGTCAAGGCTGTCCTCTATCCCCTTTATTATTTAATTTATATTTAGAACCTTCATTTTTACATATTAAACAAAATGTATACCATAATGCCCCAATACTTTACGGTACCAAGATTTCTATGGCAGCTTTTGCAGATGCCCTCAATATATACTGTACAACACCAGTTGCAGATACCAAAAAATTACTAACAGCTGTTGAAGATTTTGCAGTAATATCTAACTACAAAATAAACCTTAAAAAAAACAATTTATTTCCTTTAAAAACTCCAAAACCATTTTCGCTTTTACCATTGGTAGGGCAAGTAAAATCTGAAGAAAAGATTAAATATTTAGGTATTACATTTTCCACAGATAATAAGGACTTTTATATTAATAATGTTAAACTAATTTGGGATCACATTCTATCTGACCTAAGGAGATGGAATAACTTGAAATTACCACCACTAGCAAAGGTCTCAGTTATTAAAATGATCATATTACCTAGGCTATTATATATCTTCAGATCTACTCAAGTTCTAATCCCTAAGAAGTTCTTTAAACAAATTCACACGGAATCTGCTAAATTTATATGGGAACCAAGGAAAACTAGAATTTCATATGAGAAATTGATGACCCTAAAAAATGGAGGTGGTTTAGAATTACCCAATTTTGAAAAATATTACTTAATAATAAATGCTAATAGAATTTTAAGAATTGCTAATTATGATACATGTAGTAATAATTGGTCCCCTAACTGGTTAAGATTGAATTACAAACATGCTGAGAGTCTGAATATTAATCCTAAATCATTACCTTTCCTAAGAAAATATACTTTTAAATCATTTGCTCTAATGGAGTATATTAAAATATATATATAACATTATTACAAAATCTCTTTAGTTCATTAAATCTTATCCAACACATGATGATCTTACAACCTTTTCATAGGAATCCCAACCTGAGAATTAATAATCAATTAATAGATCTAAAAAAGTTTCCACTTATAATAAATTTAACGCTACGTGATATATACCCTTATTTGAATTATACGGCTCATGAATTAAGACAGGAAATGATCCTTCCCAAATCATATTTAATCATATTGAGACAGATTAAAGATCTGTCTCTAAGCTACTTTAAAGATTTAAAAATTAATGATGAGGACTTAATGAAATGTACAAATTTATGGCAAGCCCTCTTGCAAGATACTAAGTTTATAACATCTGCATATAAGCTAATAAAAGACTTTAACTATCAAGATCACGTCCTTTTGTCAAACTATTGGAAAGAAAAAATACCATTGATTGAAGAAAATAAAATATTAAAAGCAATTAATTAAACAATAAAATCAATTTCCCTTCAAAAGTTAACATTTACCCAACTCATGATACTTAATAATGCATACTATACACGTCTTAGCTTGCATAAATGTAACTATAAAAATTCTCCTAAATGCCCATATTGTAAAGATGAAATTGCTGACCTCCTTCATATGTTCTGGAGCTGTAAATGTATATACAAACTATGGAATTCCTTAAAACTACAACTGCAAAAGATGGGTTATCAAAATTCAATGCTTTCTTGGGAATTTACTATATTACATATCCCCCCAAATAATCTATCTAGATCCCAAATGACCATACTTATGAATATCTTTTTGTTAATGAAACTCTATATAGCTACAAATTGGTTGAATCCATCTCAAACTTCATGGGACAACTTCAAGATTTTAGCGATAAAACACATATTAGCCCACAAATTACTAATTAATGATCATACCAAACATATAAATAATCTGAAGATCTGGGAACAAATTTTCAACATTATATTGGCTTAATGTACGGAACCCAGGATAACCCTTGGATATAAATACTATAAAGTCAAATTTTATCAGAAATCAAATTATTATAAGATACTATACCTATTGATAAGACTCTTCACATATTCTTTTTTGTTAAAAATGGAAGCATTCATGTATATAGTGTACATATGTTGTAGGATTGTTGTTAGAAGTACTGTTTGGAAATTACCTGTGTATTTCTCGGTCAAATGTTTGTATGAACAAATTGAAAAATAATAAAGAATTATTATTGAAAAAAAAGGTTTTACACATGTGGCACATTGTGCAAATGTGAAGTTAAGACAAGACAAAGTTTATAACACTGTGGGACACAGAGGCACAGTCTGTAAAACACAACATATTGCTAGTACACATCCAAAACCTCTACTTAAATCAGGATTCAAACCCTCAACAGCATTACAGCTTCATCAGACAGGATGGCTGTCTTAGTCCTTTTGGCCACAGAAGCAGCTTGCCAGAACAGGGGTCATTCATCACACAACCACCTGCATAACAATGTACACTGCTATACATGAGTTGCCTAACGCATACAATGTTTGATCAAATCTACCTTATTCTCCTGGAAATGTGGGGGGTAATAATTGTGACAAACACCCATTTACCATGTGTTTGGGAGCAACATAGATGAGTTACTGTTATGGTGGTTACAAGAGGACACCCCTGTTTTGAGGGGTAGGGGAACAAACCACATCTACTGTTAGGATACAGACAAGTCTGAAGTCAGAAACTGCAGTGTGTAGCCTCACTTTCTAACTTCTGTCTTGAATGATGTATCACTAATCTATACTAATTACAAATGGACACATACTAATAAAATAGTGTCAAAAGTCACATGTTACATAATTTTCTGTACAAATTCACCACTATTTACTTGCATACTGTACAAAGTTCTTAGATACAAAGGATATGTCATAATATGCCCCAAGACCACAGTGTAGGTTAAGGACCTACCTTGCAAATGCAGTGGTTGTCACAACTGTAGTTCAGGGTTGATTCTGTCTGATGCCAATACTTGGATAGGTACAGGTTGTCTGAGTTGCCTGGCATCATTTTTAATGTATGTATGTGGGTAGGAGAAAGTTATCTGCCCCTAGTTGCCTAAGTGGTCAGTGAATGTGCTGTGTGTTATCTCTTAGCCAAAGAAAGGGCATACTGAGCATGCCTACATCTGCCTACTGGGACAACAGCTCGGGGTACTTCCTCTTAGTCCTCTTGTGATGGTGACTGTGGTGAACAAGGCATTGGTGGGGGGAATGTGTCCTGCCCCTTGCTACTCCTGCTGCAGCTGTTTCTGCAGGATTGGATTGTGAAGTATAGCACATACTGTAAAAATATGTGTACATGTACATGGAGTATACTGCAAGGCTCCACAGGATATATCTAGGCATTGGAATTGTGAATTCATAAGCCCAAACTCACACTCTACAATGTTCTTAGTTTTAGTGTGTGCCTCATTATGGTGTTCTTCCATGGGTGTATGTGCATTTCTGATGGGTATCATCATCCACGGTTACAGGGCATAGCCAGCATCCCCCAGTAAATGGCCCTGTGGGATATCACCCTAGCAAATATCTGGGACAGGTGCTATATCTGCCAGATATAGGTGTTATGATTATTGCCTGGGTTGCCAGCACACACATTCAGGATAATCCCCTGGGTATTGCACATGAATTGGAAGTTGATGGAGTGGTATCCCTTGCAGTTAATGCAAATTCTACCCTGCTCACAAGATGGTGTATTCACATGTACATGAGTGCACACTATGGCAGTCAGTACTTCAGGGTAGTGTGCAACATGGCAGAAGTGTTGCATATTGCTGGCCCTCTCCTCAGGAGTAAGGGGAAATTATATGTTCTCACTGGCATGTAGGAGCATAGCATCCAGGACTGGTAGAGTATCTTAGATGCTGATGCCTGTGACAACCCCATCATCTCCCTAGCTGGTCTTTGAAAAGTACCTGTAGTCAGTCTCCTAAAGGTACGCATACCTTAGTTTCCACTGGCATGTTTCCCCTTGGTTGACTCTGGCTCTGGGTAGAGGGAGGCAGCGCTCACAGAGTTCTTGTAATATGTCCCTGTCCACCCTGTAGTGCTCTACAATCTCCAGCTCATGTAACACCTGGAAGTTTACCCTGGGCCTGAATGCTCTTTCTTTCTTGGCTTAGGCTTGCTGTCAGCAGCACCAGCAGCATTGACTTCAGCCTCTAGCACATGCAGAGGCTGTACCCCTTAGTATTATTTCAGTTAAAATTTCCAAGTCTCTACTCAAATGGTCTTGAAGTATCCAGGCAAAATCAGAATGTAGGCTGTATACATACTTTATACATTTCTTGAGTAGGTCCACCACATGGGATTGGCTAATTAAGATAGAATTCACCTGCTTACACTATAATTAACATGATTTAGAGGTCCTGCTTCAGTGCACTGTGCGCTCCAGCATGCAGCTGTGCATAATTAAGATAAACCATGTAAAATGTTATATTTTCATCCTTGTTGTCTTGAAAAACACAGAAAAGGCTAATTACACTTCATTTCTATAACCTACAATGTCAGAACAGTATGAGAAAAGTTGCCATACCCTGTATTTGAACTCAGCACCATCTGCACTCCAGCCCAATACTTAACACCTGGCACCACAGGAATAGTTATGCAAAGTCCTATAACTGGAGGAAATGAGCAGAGTGCATCCACACTTAACAGGTTTGCATGATGCCCAGCAGTGCTCAGCAATATTGATTGAATGCATCCAGTTTCTATTTTTGGATGACTAGCTTATGTCTGACACGTGGGTGGTCTGCTCATGCAAACAAGGAATGCATCCCCATAACCATTTGCACAAAGAAGCTCCCTGCAAAATCATGTGCAAAATACCACAGAAAACCCCAACAAAGTTACCTGACAAACCCCTGTGATGTCATCGACATCCATTGGAAGCATAAACACTGTGTAGGAGCTTACATGAAGTGAACAGCCCTATACAGTTCCTGCTTTTTGTGATTCAACAAATCCACTGTTTTTTGAAGTCATTTGCATAATAAACATGCTGACAGCCTGGAATCTACACAGTTAGTAGGTGTGTAAGCTGGGTAACAGCACGGGAGCATGAATTTAAAGACACAAGGCAGGGTATTACTCTACCTGTTGTGACACTACATTATACTCTTTTCAATGGCATTTCCATTATTTATATTTAAAACCTTTTGCGCCAAGCAGTTTACTGTACAAACGTGGGAAAATTTTTTTTAAATGTATACAATTCTGACACCCCCCAATGCTTTTGGACAGCCACAGTGTATAAATCGCCCATTATATGTGTTGTTACCTTTTCATGGGCATTTTATTGATATTTCTGAACTTTTACATGCCCTTGCTTCTGTGTAGACTTCTGTACATTGAAAATTTCCATGTGCATTACAAACATGGACACAGAGTCCACAGGGTTGTGTTTAAGGTTGTTGGATCGTTCCATCGTGTTGCTTTGCTTTATTAGCATACATTTCAGATACTTACACTGAAATCTGCATTCCATGAACGTTTCCGTTATTGCATGTGAATTCACATGACTGCACACCTCTACACAGAGTTTACTAAATCTAAAACTTGTTGCATCATGCCGCAATGCACACATGGAAAAAATTACAGTGTAAACTTTATTGAATTGTGTTTTTGTTTTTTGTTGCCTAAGGTTCAGCTAAGATTTGGTTTGCAGCAATATTTGATCCATTTTGTGTAGCTGTTTAGAATCTTTTCCACCATCATTAATAAATATTTGCATATGTACATGCTGTTCATAGAAGCCAAAGAATAATTATAATGAAGTCACATTAATTTAGATTTGATGTAAAATAATTTCACCATGACACTGTTTAGAGACTGACATAAAGAAAAGATTGGCAGAATTAAGGCAATCGATGAATGATAGACATTCATAGTTTTTGCATGACAGTCTACTTCGTCTACTGATATCTGATTTACAAAGAAAAACATTTTTGCACAAAATTGGTTTTGCATTGCATTATAATAATACTTATTTATACAATTTTAACATGCAAAACACCTGTTTTTTCACCATTAGTATCTTAGACTATCATTCATATGTGTTTACACTTTTCCATGATGAGGTACTTGTATTTTTCTGTTTTCAAACATGAATCATTTATTCCATTCTCTTTCTTTGAAACAGAACACTTCCTACCAAATAAAGCACAATATTTAGATCGACATTTATCAAAGAACGTTAGGTCAGTTTTTTTTTTAATCTCACTTCAGTAGATGGTAAATGATGTCTCTTTGAGTCACTTTTTATGATTTTTACACCCTTTTTGTGTAGGAAGACAATGTTGAACATATACTTTTGTACTTTAAAAGACAGATTGTTTTACGTCTTGCTAATGCATAATAAGGCTTTTGAAAAGCAGTGCTTAGAAAACTTCTTACGGCAATACACAGTACATCTTGATATATTGCTTTTCTAATGGAACACTAAGGATGTGTGACATTTAAGGTGTCCCAGGAGTGCCATTGCCTTAAGCCATATTTTAATTAAACATTATTGTAGCAGTTATTATCTGAGAACCCCAATTCACTCTACATTAAGTATGTCAAGGACCTGTCTTGCAATGCAGTTGAATATATTGCTGTAGCAGTTATTAGCGTTATACAGTCATGAAATAAGGCAGCAATTCACTTCATGTAGAGTTAAATGAAAGCACACACTTTGCTAGAGAAATAATGTTAAGACCTAATACTGTGGATGAACTATATTATTAATTATATATGTTACAAAATGAGTTGCTGGCAGCATTTCCCAGAGATAAACATATTCCAGCAAAGGCACGCCACTTTCAATTTTGGTTGCTGCAGAAATGCACTACACCACTATTACGTGGTTTAAAATCATCCTTTGTATGACATTGATACACTGCAAACTATTTTAAAATGAATTTTATTAGATAAAGTGACAGTTTTTTTTATAAATGGGTAATGCTACGTTTGGTTCGAAATAAAAATAAATTGCAGTGATATTTTTGCATCGATAATCTTATATTTGTTTCATGAAATCCTCCTGAATACTATCTGATATCTATAATGTATCATATTGCTTGTACTACTTGCATAGAATCCCTGACATTCATTAATGTGTGTGCACATTGTGCTAAGCTGACACGTTTTGTTTGTTTTAACACAATGGGCCACATTGCCCATCAAATATGCAAGCCACTAACCAAGACTACACATTTAACAGCACCTATTCTTTGTCCAGTACACCTGCTTGTGGCCACATTGTGGTGCACAGAGGCTAGAGCACACAATATAAACAACAGGCTATAAGTACACTGTACAGCAGTAAGTGAGCACATGCAAACAGCACTATGCAGAACAAGGGCATCTCCAAGTACATAATTATGAGGCAGGGGGACATTGATGAGGGACATATAGTTATATATAAATAGTAAAAAAACACATTACAATTACTGATAACTATAGAAGTAATTCTGTCCATTTATGGACAAATCTACATAATAAAAAGGAAACCTTGACAAAAGGATGTCAGAGGAACACAGCTACAGTGTAACAAAGGGAATAAATGACATACATGTAAAATTAATTTAAATTGTCGGGGTGAGATAGTTCATAGGTTCATCATAGGTAGGTACTAGGCTATCTGCCCGAAGGCATTTATAAGCCTAACCAGAATGTGTTGGCTTTCACTGCCCCCTTAGATTAGTTCCCTGTGCCTCTGTCCAGCAGATCCATTG
This sequence comes from Protopterus annectens, assembly GCF_019279795.1. NCBI lineage: Eukaryota > Metazoa > Chordata > Ceratodontiformes > Protopteridae > Protopterus > Protopterus annectens. The sequence continues at coordinate 204,940,901 of NC_056748.1, forward strand.
AAGTGATCCCCGGGGTAAACTTTCTGTTTCCCATCCACTCATCAAGGATTCTCTTGAAGAGTGTTAGCGAGGAGCTCTGCCTAATGTAGATTGGAATCTCATTCTAGAGCATGGGAAGTCTCTGCGACAGGAATCTATCCATCCAGCACATCCTATTTATTGTTGTGGTGAGGTTTAGATCCCATAGAGCGTGTGGCTCAAGGGGATATGGCTTTCTTTAGGTACAGCATGTCCATCAATTCTGGGTTGGACTTGGCCTTACATGTCAGGCTTCGGTCACACAGCTGCAGTTTCTTCAGTTGAGCTGCATAGCGCTTCTGTTTGAGGCCAGTGATCCTCTTGGTGAGGTACTTCTGTGGTCTTTCTAGCTGTTGCAGGTGTCTTGTAAGGTACATCCCAAAAGGGGCATTGTACTCTATGATGGGTCTGATGAGTGATGCGTAGAGGGGCACAATGACCTCTATTGATCTAGATGCAAACCCTTTTGTGATTAGATGGGTCACATAGAAGGATTTTCTAACCATTTTGGCAATGTGATTATCAAAGGAGAGATTACTATCTACTTGGGTCCCCAGATCCCTTATTACATCTTCCGTAATTAGGGGGATACCACCTATGTGGTAGTTTGTGGGTAATTTGTTTTTTCCAAAGGGGATGACTATGCACTTTTTGGCATTTAGCTTGAGGCCATGGTTTTGACATGAGGTATCTGTCTCAGTGAGACCCTTTTGGAGGATGTCTGTGTCAGGCAGATAGTCAATTATAGCCCCTAGTTTGCAGTTGTCTGCGAACTTGGTCAGCCATAGACCTCCTGTGCTTGCCTGGAGGGGTCCTAGGACTGAGCCCTGGGGAATGCCACTTGTAACTGGTTTAGAGTCAGACCAAGCTCCCGCAAATCTTACCATGTGGGTTCTGTCCATGAGCCAGTTGGCAACCCATCTCGTGATGTAGGAGTTTATGTTCAGGCTGGTGAGCTTGTCTATAATACCAGAGTGGGGAATGGTGTCGAAGGCATTTGCAAGGTCTAGGTAGGCTGTGTGGACCACCTTTCCCTCATCTATAGCCTTGGTAACTGTCTCAAAGAAGTCCACCAGGATTAGGAGGCATGATCTGCCCTTAACAAAGCCGAACTGGGTAGGGTCCAGTATTTGGAGGTTTCCAATGTCTCTGTTAATGAGATCCATGATGATGCGCTCCATAGCCTTGCAGACCAAGTTAGGCAGGCTTAAAGGGCGATAGCTCCTGGGGTCTGTTGTGGCTCCACCTTTGTGGAGCGGAATACCCATTTCTGTGCACCACTCTATGGGCACGTATCCTGTGGCTGAGTTTGAGCAGTGTGTTTAGGGGAGGGATTTGTCCATCTTTGAGCTTGTGTAGAATGCAGCCTGGGACACCATCCAGTCCCACCGATGCTGTGTTTTTGGCTTTGGAGAAGGCTGTTTTAACCTGAGTGTTTGTGATTTCCGGGGCAGTACATTCTTCTGGTATGGTTATGGGCCCTTTTGGGGCTGAGAGGGGGGTGAAGTTTGCACTGAACCTGTCTGCCAAGATGGCGATATCGGTCGGTTCAGTGTATTTTGTGTCATTCTGCATTAACTCTGAGCAGATCTGAGAATTGCCACTTAGATTCTTGACATAGCAAAAGAATGCCTTGTGGTATCTTTGGAGTCCTTGGCAGTTTTTCTTTCGAAGCTAGCCTTGGATGATTTTATGAGAGATCATAGTTTCTTGCTGATACTGATTAGGGATGTCTTCCCTTTTTGGGATTTTACTCTTTTCTGTACTAGTTTACTCCTTCTGTTGTATAGCTTGTTTATGGCAGGGGTCAACCAGAATGGTTTCCTTTTCTTGGAGGAGTGAGTCTTAGATCCATGCATTCTTGTAGGTGCCCGTAGAGTGGATTAGTAAAGGATTTTGCAGCTTGGGCAGTGTTATCCTTTAGCATGGGGGCTTTGAAACTTTCCACGTCAGTCTTAAGTAACATGAAGTTTGCTTTTGAAAAGTTTTTCACAGTGGTTTCTTTCACCGGTGGTAGAGGTGGAATGTGGATATCCAGAGTGATTAGTTTATGGTCAGATCTAACCAGAGAGGGGTTGCCTTCCGGTGTGGAACACTGGTCACCCATGTTGGTGATGACCAGGTCCATTTCTGGTGGGGGTGTTGACCAGATGATCCAGGGCATTTGAGTTTATAAATTCTAGGAAATGTTGGGCAAGGAAGTTAGTACTTGAGTAGTTCTCCAAGTTAATGTTTGGGTAATTGAAATCACCCAATATCAGGGTGTTTGGTAGGACCTTTATGTTTCCCACTGTTTCCAGAAATGTGGAATGGGGGTCCTGGAACATGGTGGGTGATCTGTAGCAACCTACAATTTGAATTGCAGTTTTTTCCATTGTTAGTTGCAAGTGGATGATCTCTGAAGCATCGTGCTGTGCACTAACCTGGAGGTGTGGGTATCCTTGATGAATATGGATAAGCCCCGCCTTGTATCAACAAAGTGTTATGTTGTAACGAACATTATACTGCTGTTCCTATCATGTAAAACAACTGCACTGGACTCTCAAACTGTTGCCCAATGCACTTCAGAAAGGGACGTTTTACTATAATGTGTTGTCAATTAACCATAGAAAGGATATTTTAAAGTTAAAATTGTCTTAGAAAAGCACATGTTGTACATGACTGTACATTATATAATAGCTTAAACTGTTATAAAATATACAGTAAAGTTTAGACTATACATTTCTTGATAAATGCTCAGGAAAATGCTGCACTCACATGTGTATATAGATAATGCTTAGCTGCACCATTGTTGCAGATGTATGGACCTGCTTTGCCATCAGGATGTACACTGTGAGAGTAATTAAAGGAAATCATTTGTGCCCACGTGACTGATGTTGGTATAATGACATCAGCGACAGGGGAATCCACAAATGTCAGAGTATAATTAGTTGATTATGATACATATGTGGAAGTGGAATCAATCATATAATGTGTGTCTTTCCTGCTGTAACTGCCACACCATACATATTAAAATAAAAAAAAAATCTATCACATTACGTGTGAATGCAATAGAGCATCTTATTGTACCCAACATTTAGCCTTGAAGTGTGCCTTGTTAATCACATGAGTCATACCTGTTTGACAGTACAGTAACATAAATCAAACCCAGGTGAAACATTAATGTGTGTTAGTAAGTGATCTGCCCATATGCCAACTGTACACTGGCCTGTAACAAATCTTGTTATCTTCTGCCCGTAGGTCAGTAACTGTATTGCACAGATGTTGTTTGTTGCTTCCTTTACAGAGAAAAGAATATGGCAAGAACTATCTCATGACATTGAATACTTAATGTTCTTTGTGCTAAATTGCATGCAGCTAATACATCATTATAATGGGCAAGCTCATAAGAAAATACAGCGGAGACTACAATAACATCAACTACCCAACATAAAACCACAAGTAGGTATCATAGCACATCATAACACAGACCCCCTCACACTTTGTGATACTTTGGCAACATGGCACACATCAAGAAATGATGAATACGCCCTCATTTCCTTTAACGCCCTATATTGTTAACATAATAATAACAAAATGTATTTGTAAATGTTTGTATTAAGTCATAGAATGCAGACCAGTATTTTGTGAGAACTAAAGAACACTTTTGAGCATTGTCTGACATACTCAGCAGATACATCCCGACAGACCTGAACACATACCTGAGGTGTGACCTTAGAATTAGGTGTATCAACCACTGACACCACAGAAAGAAGTATATTGATATGTCATGAAGATAACATCAGTATGATGTTGGAATGATTATAGCTTCCCTAACATGGAGTCTGTGGCCTAAAAAAGCAGCCTCTTACCATGCCATATTGCCAGTCATTGGTTAAGCCACTCTTTTCTGTCACAATTGTCTGACGACAGACATTACCAGATTCAAACCTCTGCCTATCATGCTCCACACTCTCTAGAGCTGTGCATTAACTGGGCCTGCACAGGAAATATTTATTCAAGGGGAATAAATCCTGTGTTTTTTAACTGATTCATTTTGTGCTATAGACTTCCTTTCTGGAGTTGGAGCCTAAGGGTTCTTTTGGTGGAGTGCAACTTTTTCTAGACATAAGACATAGTATATTTGAATACATGGCATCCATAGTGTTTCAAAGAATATGTGTGGCTTTAAAGTAATTAAAAGAATGGTGGGAGTTGTCTCTTTGCTTAAAATCTTGCCTAATGGCAGGTGTAGACAACCATATGTGTTACATAATTCAGTCACATTCCAAGCAAATGCAATCAGCATACTTGTAGAATACCACATTCAGACTCTTGCCTGACTAAGCCCACAAGCCAGAGAATATTGTATCATTTCCTGATGCCACATGAGAAGGCTTATTACAATGCTGAGATAAATCACATTTCAAATAATTGGGTCATCAGTGTTTAACATAGCACTTGCCTGGGCTAAAATGGAAAGACACTAGTAAAAAATACCTACACATCAGATTTGTAGATGATGCCATTCCTACCTACATGTATACTCACACATACAGACATTAATCCATAGACACGTTGTATTTGAACTTACTACCTACTGAAGATCACAAGCTAGAAGACATTGCATGAATCATAAGCTCCTCATGATAAGTTGGATTACAGCTCTGATATAATGCACATTTGAAAGGATGACATCACTATTGTTTTGCTAGTGTAAAGTGTCTGTGCTAAAAAGGAAAGAAAGTGATGGGAGAGTTCACTCCCACTGTAAATGTGCACATCATATCTGTGGGTGAAGCCATTATTACCTAGTACTTGAGAGATAGCTACAGTCAGAGTAGTTAGTCACTGCTGACTTCAAACCACCTACCTATCTAGTTACATAGTATCAACCGCCAGTGCCAGAAGAGAGGTCTTAATGTTAAGTATGGGATGGAGCACATTAGCAGAAAGACTGCTTACATTAAAATGGGAACTCCCAGCTGTTTGGACTGATCGAGTAATAACAAATAAAAATATACCTGTAGGTTAACTTGCTCAACTTTTTTGTATATAACATGTGCCCTATATCAGTTGTGATTATTATTCTCTTTTTACGATGTTTTTGTACTTATTCATCATGTTATAGAGAATACATAATACATTTTTTGCTTTGTATATTTGTTTAAATTTTAACTTTATTAATTTTTTTTTTAATTTACACATTATGTCACATCTGAGTCTGTTGTTGTTTTTACTACTATAAATAATATGTCTGGATATGCTGAGGTAAGCTGGTAACCAATTTAATTTTGTTTGCCTTTTATTTTGTTTATTTTTTTTGTATTTTCACTCTGACTCAAGCTAACACTTTGAGTAGCGGTCTTAACTTGCATTGAAATAAATTTGTTTTAAGAACTTTTTATAAACTACTTTTGTTGCTGTGCTTTGCTATGCTTGCTTGTTTTTTGCTTGGTGTGAATACATTAAAATGGGAAGAAGTTGATGGGGAAGCCATCTCCCACTGTAAATATTACTTATAAGTGGACGTGTACACATTTACCCATCAGCTCAGAGATGCACACACTCATATCATATTTTTCCCCACTGCAGGATTTAAACCACCTACCTATCTAGTTACACAGTCTACAGTACACAGTACCAAATGCAAGTGCCCTAGGAGAAGTCTGGTTATAACAATGAGATGGAGCAGAAGTCTGATGACAACTTTGAGATGGAGCACATTTGAAAGGCTGACATCATCATTGTGTTCAGGTTAGATGCCTTTGCTAAAATTGGAAGAAATTGATTGGGAGACCTATTCTTGAGTGGAAGTGTACACATCAGGTGGATGTGTAAAGCCAGTTCTACCTAACACTTCAGACAGACATACACACACACACACACACACACACACACACACACACACACACACACACACACACACACACACACACACACACACACACACTTGCTAGTCAATCACTGCTGTATTTAAATATCCATGTAAGTATAATCAATTGCAGCAGAAGCAGCAGTAAAAAGAATAAAAAAACAAAACAAATTCTACTGAACTAAATCTGACCAAACATAGCCTCTCTGGAACAACAAATAATTTATTAGATAAAAAATGTTGAGCCCTTTTATCCATAATCAGTAAGGACCTAGCACAGTAGAAAATTACAGTTTTCCCATCTAAATAGTCCCACAAGCAAGTCATGTGACTGCAGTGAACATGTTTGAAACAAGAACCTTATACAATGTGATCTCATTGCCTTTCAGCTGGTAGCTTGAATGCTAATGACCAAAGACAGTGGTTTACTTTTTGTTCTTGCAGTAACAGAACAAAGTAGCAAGCATGATTTAATTTGCAATGGCTAGGCTGCCAGCAGGGAAAGCACAGGCTCTTCACATAGAAAGCAGAAGCATTCATTGTAGGCAATAAAAACCAAACACCATCTAGCAACTAACAAAGCAACATTTGTATTAAACACCTAAGTATACACTCTAGACTACATTGTACCAAATGCAAGTACCCCATAAGTCTGATTTTTAAAGTAAGATTCTGCATATTTGTAAGGGCTACCACATCAGTGTGTTACAAAGAAGGTGGTGTGCATCACAGGTTTGTGCAAAAAGAAATACGTCTTGACAAGCAGAGCAAAGAGAAATGTGTTGATCATGCTCAGATAAGTTATAAATCCTGTCATTCATGTACATTGCTGTAGTGCAGTGGCAGCTCATGATATTGGACTTCAGGACTGCAGACCCCCCAGCTGTAAACCAAAATAAAAAAAAATCCCCAGCTGTAAACCAAAACAAAATCCCAGAAGTCCACACATGTGTGCTTGGAAACTTGAATCCAGACTGCTGTTTAACCAGTCCAGATTCAGAAAGAAGGCAGCAGTCTACAGATGCCCCAGAAGTCTATGCGGTTACAACCACAGAGACTGGAAGGGGATCGGATTGCAAATTCTACAGTCTGTGCATGCTCAGAATCAGCTGATGCAGCGCACACATGCGTGGCATTCTGGTGCCGAGAAACAGGAGCTGCTGCTGCCATTTGAACTCAGAACAGACTTTTGAATGGGGAACTGCCCAGCACTGAGAAATGGAGGATGGGAAACTGGCTTATTTATTCTGTGGACTTTTGAATGGAGGATGGGATGGGGAACTGGCTTATGGGATGAACGAATGGAGGACAGAGATGTGTGTGTGTGTGTGTGTGTGTGTGTGTGTGTGTGTGTGTGTGTGTGTGTGTGTGTGTGTGTGTGTGTGTGTGTGTGTGTGTGTGTGTGTGTGTGTGTAATGCCCCAGTTAACTATAACTGGTGGGTAGAGAGAGTAACTCAGGCTCAAACCCTCAACCTTGGGTGCGGGTAGCAAGACCCTGAATTCCCTACCCACCACCACTTGTGAAAAGCATTCAGATTTTTGCCTCATATTTTTGTTCTGTTCTGTTCCTCATAAAATCTGTGGTTTTCTGGATGTTGAATTCACTAAATAATGACAGACATTTGAATTTCTTACTTCATATTCTTCAGAAAGTACATGGTAACATGAAACATTTTATTCTAGCAATTTTCTAAGTTTATAAGATCAGTATTTGAAATTTGTCCCTATTTTTGGGGCTGTATTCCCCCATTACTGGCTTTGTGCAGGTTTTTTTGTGCTAAGAGGTTGAGAGCTATGGTGAGAACTGAATTCACTGAATATGTCTGGGGGTTGTATTCCCCCATCACTGGGTTTTTCCCAGTGTTTTGTGCTAAGAGGTTGAAAGCTATAGTGATAACTGAATTCACTAAATGATAGCCATTTAGGTTTCAGTCTTCCTGTCTATCAAGAAACAGCTGATTTGGCATAGTGGTATGTTGGTCTGACTGTAGTGCACAGGGTCCCGATTCAAGACTTGGCAGTGAAATGCATGGCCATAGCACAGCATTTTATTATAGCAACTTTCCAAGGTTATACAAGCAATGTTTAAAATGTGTCCCTGGTTTTTGGGCATTTGTCCCCCCCAATAAATGTTGGCGTTTTCCAGATTTCTTGTGTTCATGTGCTGCAAAGTTGAGAGGTACAGTTGAGTGTCAAGTGGGTTTTACAAGGAGCTAAGAGCTTCAGAGGAAGAGAAGTTTAGTGCTGCTTATGCTGAGTCTGCTTGCATTGTTAATAGCACAACAGGTAGTGTACTTTCTTTCGATGCAGAAGGCTGTGGGTTCTACTCCCACAGTATGTAGATGCATTGGTGATACATACTGTGTTCTACTTTTAAATGAGGTGAATGCTGCAGTCCCGAGAATATCCTCTTTGGCAGAGATACCTAGTAGCTATCAACCTGTTATCAGTTTGCCATCCATTCACTATTTTAATATTACTAGCTTATTTTGTAATGTAACATGGGTAATTTATTCCTCAAGGGGAACAGGCACTTTATTTGGAGATGAAAAATGACATATAAAGTTATTTGTTAGCAGAAACCTCTTCAATAGTTACAAATCTCTTTAATGTGGAATTATTTAGATGACTTTTACTTCTGCAGAGATTGTGCATATTTACTGCTACTGGTGGATTGTAGAAGTTTGAGTAGACTTTTATGATGGAAATGTTCTAAATTGGGCAGTTTTGTCATTAGTGGTGCATGCAATTTGTTTCATTGTTTACTGGAAAAATGTTCAAAAATGTAAAACGCACTCTAACAACTGTACTGTATTATACAAGGAATACAATTTAATACAGTCATGAAGGTGTATCAAAGAACACATGTATGTTTCGTGTGCAAGGGTCCTATGATTTGAAAACAGCCCATAGTTAATCCATATCTGCCACTGCCCAGATGTATTTTCTTTGAATGTGGGTTTCAATGCTGTTTCAATGACTGTGAGTTTCAAGGGCAGAGAAGTTTTAATGCTAAGTCTATTTTCATTGTGAGACTGCATTGCTTTGTTTAGTAGATGTCTATTAGTGATTGTGCTGTAAAATGTAAAATAAAACTTTTAAATGAAATCCAAGTCATCATAGAAGTAAAGCAGTATGCTTATTACAGTGTTTATGGTAAATGGAGTAAAATAGCCAAGTAATAGGGCATTGGAATGGCTGCAGGAGTGAGGCCCCATTCGACCATGATTTTGTGAGGGGGGAAGGGTGGAAAACTCAAAGACAGCCCCTGTTGACCTATACCTCTCCACTGTCCAGATTTTCACAGAATGAAGAGATTTTTGCTTCTTATTTTTGGTTGGTTCCTCATAACATTTGTGGTTTTCTGGCAAATCATTTAGGAAGGAAGTCACTAAATAATGACAGACATTGAGTTTAAGACTTTGTACCCTTCAGAAAAATGCATGCTAAAGCAAGACCTGTTATTCTGTCAACTGACTAAGTTTATAAAAGAGAAGTTTTGTGCATGTGCCCCCAATATATTTGGCCTTGTCCAGATTTCCTGCATTAAGTGGTTGAGAGGGACACACAAATAAATCACTTTATAGAATTAGGTATATTCAAACCTCTCAACTGTCCCAGACTTTGGCTCAAAATGTTGCTCTCCCTAATAATCCCTCCGCAAAATGGCAATTTTGGAATAAAATGTGGAGGGTTTACAATTAGTAAATAATTGTAATGATCAGAGTTATAGATTACTTTTATTTCAGAAATGCATGTATATTCTCTTATTTTGTCATCTGCTCAACTTAACAGTACTAATATTTAAAAAGTGTCCCTTCTTTGACAGATTCCCAGCTGTATTGTGTGGCTATTTTATATTTTTGAATCACATATTTGGCCCTTTTTTCATAAAATTGTGGTTTTCTGGCAAATTAGTGGCAAATCATTAAAGATTGAAGTTAGAAAATAATGACAGACATTTGAGTTTCAGATTTCATACCCTTCAGGAAATTCATACTAATGCAAGCCCTACAATTCTATTATCTTTATAAGTTTATAAGAGCAATATTTAAAAATTGTCTTTATTTTTTGGCCTTTGTACCACTACTGTTTATGGCTCTGTCCAGATATCTTGCTCTGAAGTTGAGATATATGACAAATGTGTCAGGGCCATCACCGTCAGCCAGAGACATTTCAAATCCAAGCAAGGTACGGAGCAGTTATGCAGTGTAAGTGTGCAGAGTATCCTCCCATTCAAGGCAGACACAAGTACTACAGTGGCTTTTCATCTCTCCTTGATTTTGCAGAATGTTCTGGTTTTCTGCCATATTTTTATACTGTTGATTTATGCTTCTTATTATTCAGAAAATGCATGTTCTTGCAGTGCCTGTTGCTCTGTGTTTATGTAGCTATGCTTTAATGACCATCAGGTAAGTTTGTCTGAGATTGTAAGATGCAAGTAAGCTTTAATAAACCTACTGTTAAAGAATTACCAACACTGAAAGCCTTTTTGTTGTTTCCATGCAGAGAATATTTACATAGCTAGATAATGTATAAGCTTTAGGTATTGAAATGCATATGATAGTGTTTGCAATAAAGGGCAGGATTACAGTATTTTCAGAAGCTCATTACATTTGTTGGAGAGTTGCAGTCATCTTTGCAGGCTTTACCCATAAACTAAACAGAATGCCAATCTATCATGTATGGTCCATAACCCATGAAGTAATCCTTTAAGCAATTTATCGTGAGCTTGTTTCTTGTTTACTGTTCATTTTTTACTTTGATCACATTTTCTCCAAGAAACAAGTAGATAGTTATCAGGCAGCAAGTCTTTTTTGGATAAGTAACATTTTTACAAGTAGGGGTATCACAGAGATTAATACTTTCAGCATGTTACTTGGTACTTTTATAAAGCTGAATATAAATTATAAGTAGAAGTGCAGTGCAAGGAGAAGTTGTTTGAGTTGAGTGCTGCTTGTTTTTTTATACTTGATTTTGTCTGGCATTCCAGTAATGTATTTAATAAGTAATTTATTTTTTCATGCCTCACAACTTTTTTGTTTCCATCTAGATATTAAGTAAGCTGTCATGTAGCCAATGCATTGAAATATTTTTTTTCTTCTACACTTCATTTTGTCTTGATTGGACTCTCATAATGACAGCTTGGCACCCAGAGCAGCGTATTTAATTAAAGTCCAGTTTTTGTGGTTTTGAGCAAAGCTCTCCCTTTCTAGTTAATCACACCCCTTCCCATTGGCTCCACCCATTCAACGGTCTCCTGCAGCCCCTCTTTGATTTGAAGTCACCAGCTGCCACTGCTGTAGTGTGATATGTAGCTGTTTCACAGTATGGTGTCTTGATGATAATCACACTTGTGAAACAGTGTATGGACAAATACGCATTCCTGACTGTTCAGCTAAGGATGACTATATGCAAATAGCAACAATTTGGTGTACTATTGTCAGCACTTCATTTTGCTTGGACTATGTTTTGTGCAAATTACAAACATAGAGATCAAACATATATTAGTACACTACTTCTTTTGGCTTTTCCCGGTTAGGGGTCACCACAGCGGATCACATGTCTGCTCATGATTGGCAGTGGAGTTTTACAGTGTTGAGTTGCCAGCCCAGCACCCAACCTTCCACAGAAGGCACACACATGCACACACTCACACCTAGGGCCAATTTATAGTGTCCAATCCACCTACATCATGTCTTTGGGATGTGGGAGGAAACCGGAAGAAACCCATGCAACCACAGGGAGGACATGCAGACTCCGCACAGAAGGCACCCCAGCCAAGGATCGAACCGGAGAACCTCTTGCTGTGAGGCAGCAATGCTAACCTCTGCACCACCCTAGTACACTACTTATTGCCCCTCAGAAATTACATGTGCAAAGTACCCACAACATTGTACATCAATTTCAAGTCTGATGCGTTTGACTGCAGATATATATTTACATAATAACATGTTTAGACAGCATCACAGTTAACTCATCATATCCTGAGTACAGCAGTCCATTACAACATATTTAGGTAATATAAGCCACTGGCATTACTTTCTTTTTATCAAAATCACTTCCTGAAGAACATCACCTTTGAATTAATTTGCACAACTAATGACAAGGTATTAGTGGGTTTGTGATTATTTTTGAGGTGTTGAACTTAGAATGGGAATTTATAGAGGGCTGTGGTACTCCATGCCAATCTTTTTGCAAATAATGTGTGCAGATATATAAATGGTTCTTATGATCCAGTTCAGAACATATATGGTATGTTAATGTTTATATGATTTACACATTTATCATGTGCCTAGTGTAATATGTAAGTGTAATATGATTGTTACCCCAAGAATCCTTGAATTGATCCAGTGTCTTGCACTTATTGCTGGAAAGGTATGATCAATTTTGGGCTAACTATGAGCCACATAAGGCACCAAGCATGTTACTGTCAGTAGAATTACAGATGTATGCATGAATCCAAAGGGCAAACTTTAGTGAGAAATTGTAACATTTAATATGTTGTTTATTAACTGATACTGCCAAGGGAGAACTAACAGTTCAGCTTTAGGTTGAAGAAAAACAATAGAGATATAACTATGACAAGCCCCTAAGCATTTGACTTTCATTTGTAATGTTACTGCAGTTATATGTAAAACTCATTTACATCTATAGATCAGTTTCATATGCACTGATTTGAAGGATCTGAGTAAAACATGTTGAGGTAGGTGACACACATACTTTACATGACATACTGTCTTACACACCTAATAATAATATTTGTGTTGACTCGTGTGTTTTTGTAAAAATATTGTGATTATACATATGTAAGTATAGTTTAAGTTAGCTATGATCATCATTATGCCTAAGAGACTTAACGCAGATTATAGCTGACTTATTTAACAATATTTACACAGAGTTGCATGCAAATTTAATTTTAGCAATTTTCAGTTGTACTTCATGTTATGTTCATTATAAAATGTCTGAGCCAATACTTACTCTGACCCCTCAGTAAAATTAGCTGTAAACTGGATTTGAACTTTGCAGTAACTCTGCTATTTTTTCAAACTTACTACAGAGAAAGGTAATTTAGTGGTGCATTTTCTTCACTCAGTATTATCTAGAGTGCTGGCAGAAGTGAACAGCATCAGTCTCATTTGCACTGCTGCTCACAGCATAAATTACATTTTTGAGTTTTTACCTTCAGACATGAAATGTCACTTACTATTATTGGCTATTGACACTTATTGCCATGCAGTGCCAGGCTTTGTACAAACTTAGAAGCTAAAATAAACAAAAAAGAAAAAAAAGATGTATCTGTCACTGAACCCAGCACATATTATCCTGACACAGTAAATGTTTTAACAGTGTTTGCCACACGATAACTTGCATTTCCATTGCACATCATCATGTCTTTGCATAATTACACTTGTTGAGGAAGGAGTCATACAGGAGATTAGATACAATTGTTTTGTACACATCATATATAAGATATATTTTTAAAGGAAATGCATTGCTGTCATGATTACCCCTTCAGACATATTTCAAATATTCTTGATTATCCTTATATTCACATACATAATGTTAATGATTTTATTTTCTCACACTTTAGTAAATGTCATATTGGTTACATCATGCATATAAAATGTGTTATTACTACAAACAATAGTTCAGTTTCCAAAAACAAAACATTTGTGTCACTGTGAAGAGTGCATTCAGAATGTCAAAAGCTGGAATCAAACTCTGATTTATTATTGCTGTTATGCATATGTTAGTGCAATAGCATATTGAGCCACAGAGAAAGTAACATCATAAGTGTCTTTTTGCGAGTCACTACTACATATTGTTAAAATGATACATATACAAGTGTACTTTAAATTAAATATGATAATTGTTATGCTTAACACAATTCATACATAGCATATTTAATGTATTTATCATACATTACACAGAGATTGGTTGCACATTTCATGGTGTAAGCTTACAGTGTACTTCATCTTCAAGTCATAGTAAAACATCTGTTACAATTCTTACTCTGACCACCTCAGTAAAACTGCCTGTAATCTTGAGTTGAACACTGAATTCCCTTTGCTGTTGCTTTAAATGTTCTGCATTAACACTTTGAGCCACAGTGAAAGGAAACTGACATGTATTTTCTTCACTCAGTATTGTCCAGATTGTTGACAGAAAAGCACCATTGCCAGTCTCAGTTGCACTGTTAATGGCATTACAAATTAAATGTCTGTGTTTTTACCTTGGGAAGTGAGTCATTGTTCACTGCTAGTGACTGCTCACAATCACCAACAAGCAATGCTAGGCTTTGTACAAAGGATGATGACAAAAGAAGGAAAAATACATCTGTGTGAGGATTTCTCAACTCTGTGGTCTTATACTATGCCAATATGGACATTAAGAATCCCTGGTTTCACACAGACATCACAGTCTCTAGATTTAATCATTGAAACCATGGCCTTAACATGAAATAATGGGCAGAGTAACAGTATGTGGGACATACAGAGAGGTATTTATGAGGCATAGAAAGTGGAGCACATAAACTAAAGATGTGACATTCTAACAGAATATACCCATTTTACCAAAGCTGTCCTTTGTTATTTCACAGAACATGTCTAGATGAATGTAATATTTTCAGCAGTTAACCTAAGAAATCATATCACAGTAAGAAGAAATGTATGCAATGCAATAGTGTACCCTCTCCTTTCATTTGTGAGCAGTACTGTATTTTGGTCCATTTGCAAAGTGATTGCATCATGGCTGCATTTATTCAGAAATGTATTGTTTATATGTTTGGTTTTATATACTTCATATAACTTATAACACACATTACTCAGAGGCATGTTTACCAATTAAGCATATATTTCTAAATATTTTTTAAAGCTTGTCTCCTAAATAAGTCAATGTAATTTCAGGCTTCTTTTGTAAGTGCATTCTCCCTGACACACACTCTCTAAGTCCATGTCATACTGATTGGGGTACAAAACAGTTAATTGTGCACTATTGCTAATGATTCACACTTGCAGGCCCTTAGCAAACCCCACTTCTTAGTTCTTACTCTTGTACTGCTAGGATTTGTGCATGGCATCACATTGGTCCTCACACCATGTTTATCTGCCCAGTATTTCATGCAGATTGAGTGACTCATGAATGCAAATGAGATGACACCAGACTCACCATGTACAGAGGGGTTAATCTGTACTAAAGCTCAACTTAGGGCCAATGAACTTCTATCATGTAGGGTTTCACCAGCTTCAGATACAGCTGTTTGAGTAATGCAACAACATTACTTTTGGCAAATGATACTACAAATTCTGTCAAGGTATGCAATGGTTCTTTACAAGTAATAGCTATACAATTATGATATTATTATGTATTTAGAGAAAAGTGAATGATATCTTCATTTTGCACATTAGTGTTGGTATCAAGGTATAGTGATTGGTATTGGAATGATCCTCATCTAATGTTACATGCCTTTATAACAACATATTTTTGAGAATACCAAAACATTTAAAACAACATTACATCTGAGCAACTAATGGCATGGTAAGCCTGTTGTATATGTCTGACATGAGCAAGTGATATTTCATAAGTAGTTGGTTATGTCCTTCATGTTATGTGTTTGGTGGTGTGTTGTGGTGGGATTGAATGTTTCATACTGGGTCTTTGATTTTCATTAATTAAAGGACTGCTGTGTACAATTTACCAATTTGTTGTATAATGAAAGTTTAACAGTTGCTATTACAAAGAGATCATTGACATGTATTAAATGCAAATGTTTTGTTCTGCCCATGTGTCCTAAGCATTGTTAAAAAGACTTTTGAATATAGAAAGCAAACATTTTTTACAATTGTCATTTCATAGACTTCATTCATAAGTAACACATTTCTCTATCCTTATTTCACATCTGTTATTGTGGGGGAGAATGGGGTTTATTTTGATATCTTCCATGTACATATTTTTAATAGTTGACAGTAGAACTGCATATTTTTTTTCTGGCCAGTCCGTTAGCTCATTGTGTTCCCAGTGTTATGCTGGATATGGGTGCAGAGCTGAAAGACAATCAAAGACGGTCTGATGCTGATGCTCCTGATATGCATACACATATATATCTATATATATATATATATATATAGATATAGATATAGATATATATATATATATATAGATATAGATATAGATATAGATATATATGTATATATTACAGAGCAAGAGAGATTGAGAGTGAGGGAGACGATGGGAGACAAGAGATATATTTATAAAACAAGTATTGAGGCCATTGTTGTATTCCTTGTAATGTATTACAGATTATATTTATGATGCATATATCACTCATACGTTATGTCTGATATTCCTGTACAGCTGAACCATGTTTTATTTTAGTAAGATCCAATACCTGCATATGAGGGTAATCATTTTTATTTTTTCTTTACAGGTTCATCACTTACCTTGGTCTAGAAGCAACAAAAGCACCTTGAAATGAAGGCTGTTGTACATACAAATTAATGATAACAGCAGCAACCTCCAACATGTTTTTTCTAAGTATGTTTCTGGCTGTATTCCAGAGTATTGGAACTGAGAGCTAATGCGAGCCCAGCACATACATAGAGGTATTTTATGTTCCTGAATTGTTACGCCCTTTTGAAATGATTCATTAGCATGTATTTCACCTTCTTATGCCTTCATTAGCATATTCTGCCATTTTCCCTTGTTTTGAGGCTGGGTGTGCATGCAGACCTGTTTATCGAATACAAATTAATGTGCTCACTGCTGCTCATGGTGCACTCAATGTTAACGTGTTATGTAGGTATTTGTGAATCTGACCAATGTTTTGTCATTATACTATTCCTCTTTTTCTCTTAATGAAATAACATGTACAGAAGAAATGCAAATTGCAGAGACGTTTACACAGATGGCTAAGCAACCAGTTGTAATAGATAATTATAACTGTTGATAAACATGTGAATAAAAATACATTTTCATGTCATAGAGCAATTTTAGATTCATAGCTGATTTTTCAAAACACTGTCACACAGTTAAATGAAAAATAGGAATAATTATCCATTTCATTTTATTTATTTTACTTTTGCTTATCTGGTTATCACACTAAGGTTGGGGCATATTTTCAGCAGAGAACTGAAGTGGTATTTATTTAGACGGGGAAAATTTAGCCATGATACCAGAGAAATACCTCTGTTTTTTTTTCATAATTACCCTAGGATATTTTATATTCATCTAAACTACCAGTAACTCAAACAGATGGGACATGCGTTTAACATTTAATACGATGGTGACGATATCAGGAATACAGCATGCTCTTAGTCTGCACTTTATTTTCAGGACTGTAAAATGAATCCTGGTAGCTTATGTGAAAATAGAACCTACAACTTTCTGAACTGATAATAATAGTATTAATAAAACATTAATAATATTCTACAGCTGACATAATAGTATCAATAAAAAGAATAATATTTTACATCTGACAACTGGCAGTTGCATATTATAGTTTCATTATTCTGTCTTACCAAGATTTACATGGAAACTGTAAAGAAACAGAAATAATGACCCTACATATGTAGGAAGAAGGAGTGTTACCCTAAACAGATAACCTATTTAGTGGTACTCTGTAGTCAAAAGGGAAAAGGAAATTAATTTGGCTGTCTCCATTCATGAGCTCAACCATCTCTGCTTTTTCCGCAATTTCTTCTAAATATTTTAGAACACGTGATGTACTTTTGAATCTTAATATTCTTTTGAGGAATGATTTTGTGACTTTCAAATATGTGTCACAAGCTAGCAGGTTCAGCATTAACTGGTAAAAAATGTTCTGGTCTTGGATAAGTGACCATATAATCATTTTGAACTGCTGCTTTGAGTTCACAAACCACATGACTCTAATAGTGGAAAAAATAGATCAGAATGGATAAGGAAATATGAAATGAAGAGGTGTTTGGCACACTAGTAGAAATGCCTGCAGAAATAATGCAGTTATCTAAATAGTAAGTAAACCGCCACTCACCCATTTCTAGGAAAATGCAGGAATAATTAGGTTGGAAAGAAAACATTCACTATGACAATCTAGCCTTAATACAAAAGAATACAAATCTGAAGCAATTTATGAATCCTTTAAAAATAAAATAAAAATGTTTTTGGAGGGAAATGCTATAAAGAAACGGTCCGAGACAGCTGCATAGGGATTTCTAATGATCATTGTTTGTATATTTTTGCCTAGTGTCATGATTGTGGAAAAGACTAGCAAATAAACCAATTGACCACATTAGTGAAAAACAAAAAGGAAAGACTAGCACATTGTAAAATGCAGGCTACTGAGAAGGATACTGCAGAACTCTTTTCGGTCAACAAGGTAACAGAGGAGAAGAAAAAGTAAGAATCGCCCTACAACAGCAAGGGAGGCACATAATCTCACAAAAATGCTACTATAAAAAAATGAACACTTGTTAATTTACATCTATCAGGACTATGTGTAAACAAATTTAAATATATGTGCTCACCTGAGAAATTGACTTACTTTAATAAACTACTTATCTGATTCTTCCAACAACAGTAAACTGTTTTTTTTTAACTTTATACAAGGTCTTGTGTTATCTGCCTTCATTTATTTTGGTTCCCTATTATATCAGCGAATGCTTAAAATAGCGAATGCTGTTTGAGCGACCATTTTAAATTGAAACTGTGAAATCCCGAACAGAGAGAACAGAGATTTTTTCCCAGGGGAAAAAAAATCACTGGGCCGTTTTCGAGACTTTGCCATTTCCTCCACTGTGGTGCGATCTCAGAGTTGGTATACTTAAGCAGGGTGCCCCCCACATCGGGGATATGAGGGTGAATCCCCCCACTTTATTTTGTGTTTGTGTTTTTTTTCCCAGAGCAACAATTTTTTTTCCCCGGGGAAAAATTGCTGTTCCATGTGTTTGGCATTTTGCAGTTTCAGTTTTCAAGGGTCGATTATACAGCGTTCGCTATTTTAAGTGTTCGTTGTTATAATATAGACCCTTTATTTCATATGGAGCTATTTCTTCATTTTTTTCCTCTTTAGAGAAAAGGAATCTTTGAGTGTTCTGTGTCTGGATATATAATCCCAAGCTGTGCTAAAATATTTTTTTCTTGTTACACTGGCTTTCTCTGACTATACTTAGTGCAGTGGGATAAGTGTTATCTCTGCATTCAGTCCTCTGCAGTATCTCAATATACTAATACCTTTATTGTGTTTTAGTGTATTTTCTCCATCTTACAGCACTGTTTTTTTACCTACTATGGTGCTGAATTAATTGGTGGTGGGGTGAGGTTATGTATGCCTACACCGTTCAGCTGTAGAACGCTTTTATTCATTATTTACTGTCTTTCAAATTGTACCAGTTTTCTGGATGTTCTTGCTGAGAAATGAGCTCTACTGTCTTATGCTTTTAGCAAGCTGGTTTAACTTACTCACTATTGAGTCCCATTATTCCACTAAATACAATTTTATCTAAGCGGAATGTTCTTGCTCTATTGAAAGATTAGAAGTGCAAGGTGACCTAATTCCTGCTCCAGCTATAATGAAACCTTATTATAGTCATGTTACTAACATACTCACATTTGCACTAACAGGGTCTCACCATTTGTTCTTAATCCTTTGTAGCCAGTCTGAGCACTTGTTGAGAGGCAACATAACAAGCAGTTACTGAGTCTGGTGGCTTCCCTCTCACAGCTCATTGTAGTTTATATGTGCTGCACACACATCTCCCTAGCACCTCTACTATATTTACTTAGGCAGGGTTGGTTAGGAAGTCACTCCTAAAGTTAGAACAAGGACATGTCAACCACCATGCCACACTACTACATCATCACCACATTCAGCAGCTATTACTCATACTTCTGAGAGTCACAGTGTTGCATACTACAACTGTTTAAGGCCTATAATGTCTGCATCCATTCAAGGAAATATCTTGATAATTGGTCACTCTATTATGAGGTACATTGACACAACCTTTGCAAAGATGGAAAAAGCCAGAGTGACAGGTGTTTTTTCCAGATCAAGGATATTGTAAGTGCTATTAGATACCTTTATTGTAACAAATACAACTTTCAATAAGTGATAGTCCATGGGTGGGGAATGATTTTAGGTTTTCTACAAAAAGAAAATACAAGAGGGTATGATTGGCCTTGTTATGTATGTCTCCAAGGCAGAAAATAATCTTGGTTTCTTGCCACCACCTAGAATTACACCAGAATTTAATGATAAAATAACTGGCTCCAATAACTTGTTCAGTATTTCATGTAAATAGAGGGAGGGCCTCTAAAGTCTTCTAAGAAAGAATGACTAAGAAACTCCTCTGCTCTGCTAAGGACTGGCTGTACCTTTCTTGTCAGAGCTTTTGCATTCTGACTAAAGCAGTTGTTGGCCCCAAAATGCCTTTCTAGGCAGAGTCCACCTACTGACATTCTCACATATCAAATTCCATTTTGGAAAGTATTTGGATGGCTCTGCTAAGTGTAAGAAATCTTAACAAAAAGGCACTTGAGTTGCCCAACCTTGTGGTTCTCTTATAACTTGAACACGCACATATATGTATTATAACAGACACATGGTTTCAACACAATAAAAGTGCTAGCTCCATTCCCGGATTTAGCAAGTATCATACTTTCAGTATTCAGTCTTTGTCAGAAAACCCTCACTTCAAAAAAGATCAGTGACTTCATAGGTTCATAGGTTCATAGGTTCATACTAGGCTATCTGCCCAAGGGCATTTATAAGCCTAGACCAGAGTTTTGTGGCTTTCGCCACCCCTTTAGTTTGGAGGATACAATGCCCATTATTTTGCTGTGCCTCTGTCAAGCAGTGACACTGAGATAATCCCTGGGGTATATCTGCGATCTCCCATCCATTGGTCAAGATTTCTCTTGAACAAAGCCAGCGAGGTGCTCTGCCTCACATGTACCGGGATTTTGTTCCACAGCATAGGGAGTCTCTGGATGATGAATCTGTCCCTCCAGCACGCTCTATTAATAACCGTGTCAAGGTTTAAGTCTCCCGCCCTTGTAGTTCTGAGGGATCTAGATTTTTTGAGGTGAAGCATGTTCATCAATTCTGGGTTGGACATGGCCTTGTATGTCAGGCACAGGTCACCTCTGAGCAGACGGTAAGCGACTGAATAGAGCTGGAGTTCCTTCAGTCGGGCAGCATAAGACATATTTTTGAGACCCTTTATCCTTTTGGTGAGGAACTTTTGGGGCCTTTCCAGTTGCTGCAGGTGTCGTGTCAGATACATTCCGAATGGGGCATTGTACTCAATCATTGGTCTGATGAGTGATGAGTACAGGGGGACGATGACCTCCCTTGATCTAGATGTGAATCCCTTCATGATCAGGTGGGCAATGTAGAAGGTCTTCCTAACTACTTTGGCAACGTGAGTGTCAAACGAAAGGTTACTGTCAACCTGGGTCCCCAGATCCCTGATAACCTCTTCTGTGCTTAGTGGGTTGTCACCTATATGGTAGCTAGGGGTAACCATGTTTTTCCCGAAGGGTATGACTATGCATTTTTTGGTGTTTAACTTTAGGCCATGGCTCTGGCACCAGTTATCCGTTTCTATAAGACCCTTCTGAAGGATATCTGTGTCAGATGTGTTCTCAACTATGGTGCCCAGTTTGCAGTCATCTGCAAATTTTGTCAGCCATAACCCTCCTGTGTTTGCTTGTACTTCTGAAAAGTAGATGCCGAACAGGAGTGGGCCCAGGACTGAGCCCTGTGGGACACCACTTGTGACAGGCTTTGAGTCTGACATGGCGCCAGCAACTCTGACCCTGTGGGTTCTGTCACTTAGCCAGTTTGCAACCCATCTTGTGACGTATGGGTTTACATTTAAGCTGATGAGTTTTTCAAGTTTTGATATTTTGGAAATACAAGTCAACATAATCAAAACTCCAATACCACTTTATAGCCAGTAACTGATCTCAGTGCATGCTCCCCAGTGTTAATGATAACTACTGCAGCAAACCGATTTCCTAATAAACACAAATATATTTATTGTGTGTGATTCCAATTACATTAAAAGCAAATGTTTCGCATATACTGTGAATGGAAAGAATGCAAGCATCCCCGTCACGGGACACATTATCCTTGATCATGTCGTTAACATCCCCCCCCCCCATAATACAGTTTTACAGATGTCAGTGTTAAATTAGACCACATATTGATGATTTTCACACATGAGGCTAGGAAAGAGTTCCCAGTCAAATATATCTGTGAATAAAGATTTCTCAAGGAAAGCTTCCTGTATGTAATTTCCATTGGAACCACCCTAGATTGATCCTAAAAATAGAGTTAAGGTCTTTGTCTCCAAATTATACTCTCACGTAAATAGTTGTATAGACAAAGATAAAACAGTATATATGCCCATAGCACATTTACAGGATGTTTCTGAACAAATCATTATAGTGAAATATTTATATAAATAAACTATATTGAAAGGAAGAAATTCCTAGGTTCTTATAAAAGGTTACCTACTCCCCATCTTAAGATTACACTCAAACATAGAAACAAAGGCACACATAGTGGGTAAAACCCTTGATTAGGTGTACTAAAGATAAAACTGCAGAACCACAAACAACAAAAAGGTGTTTAGTAAACCATAAATAAAACAGATGGTCAAATGCTTTCATCCCTTCCAAAATTGGAATTTATCATAACCATTGAAGCAAATAAAAAAGGGTGTTTTATGCAAAGCATTTAAAACTATGTGACACACCATTCGATTAAAACATGCTCCTAAAAGCTGTAAAACATCTTAGAAAAGTACACTTACAAAAACAGCTGAGGTAAAAATCAATTAATAGAGCTAAAAACTAAACCCATATAAGCAGACTTTACAAAAAAAATAGGATAAACCAACAAAAACAAATACAAATAGAAATCAAAGTATAAATAAAGGAAGACATTTTTGTATTTTATCGTTCTGCAGCTTTGATTTTTTAACATGGGTGCAACTGAGACATTTTCATTAATACTAGGAGGTACTGTGGCTTTCAATCTAAGCTGCCAGATGAGTTCCCTTCTCTCAGTTTGATTATCCCTGTGACCATCCCACTGCATTTTTAAATAATATCCACTACAGAAACTTAGTGCATAGGTTGCAAGTCAGTGTATGCCTGTATAATGCATTTTTAATGTTTTTCTTTTGAATGGCATAAACGTGTTCATATATTCTTTTACGTAGCTGTCTTCTGGTCTTGCCAATGTAGAAAAACTGCATCCCTGGCATACAGCTATGTATACTAATCCACTGCTACTGCAGTTTCCTACCTTCAAAACTATACAGTGTGGTTGGTTAACTATCATAATTGAGGTGTCTCTTAGGATAAACCTATAATATTTACAAGCCCCACAATGCATAGTCCAATTACAAGTGGTACTAATAACTGTTTTGGGATGTTCAATCAAATATTTTAGGTTGTGACTAGTTTTATAAATAAAGGTGGCTTTCTCTCCCAAAATATGAATGAAGTCCAAACTACCTCTGAACAGCACCCAGCTTTTCAACACAATCTCTTTAATATCTCTGCTTCATTCCCCAAAGTGAAATATCATTGAGTTTGTAAAAGACTTAGTGGCCCTTAGCATTGTCATTGCTGCAAAACCTACTTCATCTGCTGGAAGGGGCTGGTACTTTGTACCCCGCCCTTCCAAAACTTCCTCCCCTAAAAGGTTAAGCTTGCTGTCAACCTGTTTGCCCAGATCTCTCAACACTGACTGTGTGCTTAGGGTATTGCTATTGATGTGGTAATTTGCAGGAACATCACCCTTTCCAAAGGGAATGATAATGGATTTTTTGCATTAAGTTTAAGACCATGACTTTGGCACCAGTCATTAGTCTGCATAAGACCTTCTTGCAGGAAGCTGACATCAGTAGGGGTTTCAATGATTGCTCCCAGTTTGCAGACATCAGCAAACTTTGTCACCCACAGTCCTTTAGTTTTAGTCTGTACTTTGGAGAAGTAGATTCCAAACAGTAGTTGTCCAAGAACCAATCCCTGTGGAACACCGCTGGTTACAGGTCTGCTGGAGGAGATGGAGTCCCCTATTTTGATTGCATGAGTTCTATCAGTGAGCCAGTGTGCAACTCAGCTGACAATATATGGGTTGATACCCAGCTGGATGAGTTTATCAATGGTGCCTGAGTGAGGGATTGTGCAAAGGCCTTGGCTAAGTCTAGGTAGGCCATATGCACACATTTGCCCTCACCTAGGGCTTTGGTGACTGTCTTGAAGAATTCCACCAAGATTAACAGGCATGATCTCCCCTTGACAAAGCCAAACTGGTTGAGGTTGATTATTTCGAGATTTCCTATGTCACTGTTAATAAGGTTCATGATGATTCATTCCATGGTCTTGCAGATAAGGCTGGTCAAGCTAATGGATCTATAGTTCCTGGGGTTGGTGGATGTACCCCCTTTGTGCAAAGGGATAACGGAAGCTGTATTCCATTCTGCTGGGATGAAACCAGTGTTTAGGCTATGACTGAAATGCGTGCTCAATGTTGATGCTAATTGCTGTTTTAACCCATGTAGAACACACCCCATGATATTGTCTGGTCTCATAGAGGCTATGTTTTTGGCCTTGAAGAGGGTATTTAAAACCTGCTTCTCAGATATGCTAGGTTGGGGACAGGTGTTAGGGATGTTTTGAGGTATGTGTGGAAGGGACAGGGGAGTGAAGTTTTCACTGAACCTGACAGCCAGCAGGTTTGCTATATCCACACATTCTATATATGTAGGACCATTAACTATGAGTTCAGTACAAATCTGGGCCTTAGCTCTGAGGTAACGGATCTAACTAAAGAATGCCTTGTGGTTATCCTTTGTTAGAGAAGCTAATTTGGATTCATAGTTAACTTTGGAGGTCTTCACAAGGAGTCTTATTTGCTTGTTTAAGTTGAGGAGGGAGTCTTTCCAGTTTTGAAACTATTCCTTCCTACTCTTAGACAGCAATTTCTTTCAACTATTGTATAGCCTATCAATGATCTTGATTTGGTTCTATCAGGTATGGCAGAATCAGTACAATTGTACAGGTGCTTGTATAAAGCATTGGTGTATAACTCAACATACATGTCTATTCCATCAGTGGGGGGGGGGGGGCTATGAAATTATTTTGCCATCATGTAAGAGGTTGCAATTGGTCTTGGAAAAGTTTTTTAGTCTAGTTGTTGCTGGGGGGGGGTAGGTCTTGTGTTATAGTTACTTTTAGTGAGAATGATTTCTGGTCACATCCCACCAGGGATGGCCACACACACTGGGACTGGTGCAGCAGTTAACCATGTTGGTGAGGACAAGGTCCAGGATGTTTGAGCCCCATGTGGGTGTGTCAACCAGCTGGTCCAGGACATTGGAGTTAATTAAGTCCATGAGCCTTTGGCAAGTGAATTAGAACACATTTAAGTTACCCAGTCTGTGGACAGGTAATTAAAGTCACCCAAAACCAGGGTGTTTGGTTGTATCTTGATTGACTCAAGTAGATCCAAGTAGGCTGAGTGGCTATCCTGATTCATGGAGGGGGTCTTATAGCTGGCAATCACCTGAAGAGGTGTCTTAGCTACAGTCACTTGCACCTGAAGTAATTCAAGGGAATTGTGCCGTTTAACCAATCTAGAGGTTTATTTATCTTTAATGAATATTGATACACCACTTCCTTTAGTTCTCATACCTTCAGTTTGTAGTCTGAACATGTGAAAGGAAATATAACCTGGTATAGCTGGGTGTTCTTAGTAGCCTTAAACCAGGTCTCAGTCTCTGTGACTGCACAAATGTCAGCATCTTCCAGGGTGTGGACTACTTCCAGTGAGTGCAGTTTCTGATTTAGACTCCTAGCATTTAGCAGCATAACCTTAAGGTTGTTTTTAGAGGGTATTGTTATGTCAGGAATTTTATTCTTGTGACATTGCTTAAAAAAGGCACTATTGGGTTGGCAAGAGCCTTAGCCAGTAAACAAAATCCCAAAGGTGACAGATGAAGACCATCTCTGGCAAAGAATTGAGGTCTGTCAACCATGTCATTCCAGGCTGACATATACTGGATCCCCTTTGAATGATACCAGAAACTAATCCAATTGTTTGAAGTTAATCATTTTTGTTTGCATTGAAGTATCATCTTAAGTGAAGGTAAGATGCTGCTTAAGGCTAGAGACATACCTGCCTGAGGCACATAATCAGAGAGCTCAGTCATGTCTCTCTCCATATAGTCCAGTGAGGTACATCTCAAGATGGACTATGATGGATTCATAACAGTTCCTGTTGTTGAGAGACCTGAGTGCATGTGTGATGTCGTGGATCCTGGCACCTGCCAGACAGCTAACTGTGACCTTTTCCTTATTCAACCTAGTGAGAGGGACATCTGTGTGTCTCACAATTGAGTCGTCTATGACTAAAATATTTGTTTTTGTGTTATGCTTTAGGGGCTTGACTGGTGAGACACTGGTGTGTGATATATTATGTGTACTATGTTCTGCAGAGGATGTATTATGTGAAGCATGCTTGGGTTTGTGTTTGGGAGTTCTCTGATATTTAGGTAGGCTTCTTGTAAGGACATTCGCATATGTAGGTTTATGTGTTGTTGGTTTGGTAGGTGCAGGAGGTGAGGTGTGCATGCTGACAACCTGCTTACTATCAGATGAACTTACTGGTGAGCAAGAGAGCCTGGATTCTAAGTTCTTGATATAGATGCATCTCTCACATAATGAATTTGTGTGGACTAGAAGAAGTGGGTTGTCAGTGTACATGAGACAATTGCTACATTGCCTCAGGATACCCATGTCAACCAGATTGGCTGTAGAAACTGTGGAAAATTGTCTGTCCGTAATGCTAGGTAAGCTGATGTGGTCAGAAAACAGGGAGAGGACAGGAAGGATCAGGTAACTGATCTAAATAAATTAACCAATAAAAAAGCACAAAATTGAGCCCTGTTCCAGAAACCTTCAATCAGATTAGTTTTACCTGCACACTCCTGCCACTAGGCTGCAGAGGGATTGCTTCCAACAAAAGATGGTCTGATTTAGTGCTCAAGTTATACAAATAGAACTAGATCATCAGGTCTGAAAACAGTTCAAATAAGCATTGATATGGTAAAAATGCAGTTCCAAAGTGCAATATACAGTGACAAATTCTACTTAAGTTTTGCAGAGATCAGCTGATGGCTTGGATTTGCTCATGTAGCAAATAAGAGTAAGCTGATTTAGACAAATTAACCATAAAAAAAGTTCAGCTCTGAGTCCTGTTCCAGCAGCCTTCAGTCAAATGAGTTCTAACTACATGCTCCTGCCACTAGTATGCGGGGGAACCCTCTCCAAGAAAAGATGAGTTGGTTTAGTGCTCAAGTTATACAAATAGCACTAGATTCAGCAGGTGGGCAGCCACAGTGGTGCAGCAGTTAGCATTGCCACCTCACAGCAACAGGTTTTCTGGTTCGATTCTTGGCTGGGGTGTCTTCTGTGTGGAGTCTGCATCTCCTCCCTGTGGTTGCGTGGGTTTCATATGGATGCTCCGGATCCTTCCACATCCCAAAGACATGCTGTAGGTGGATTGGACACTCAAAATTGGCCCTAAGTGTGAGTATGTGCATGTGTGTGTGCCTTCTTTGGAAGGTTGGGCACCAGGCTGGCAACTCAACACCGTAAATCTCCACTGCCAATAGTTCTGCAGACCGTTGCTCTGCTGTGGTGACCCCTAACTTGGAAAACCCAAAAGAAGAAGAAGACTAGATGCAGCAGGTCTGAATCTAATCTATGCTACAGCAACAAAGTGCAAAAATTTCAGAAAAAAATGTTCAAATAAGTTGTGATATGGTAAAAATGCAGTTCAAAAGTGCAATATACAGTGAAAAATTCTACTTTAGTTTTGCAGAGATCAGCAGATGGCTTGGATCTGTCAATATTCTTAGATACTTCGGGAATACCAAAGACAGTTGGGATAATGGGGTGTTTATTTACCACAAAGTTGTACATTTCTTCCTTTATAGCACCTAGGAAAAGTGAATCTTCCAGAAACAGTTGTATTTTCCCGTCAGCAACTAAAATCTAATTTCTAGATATCACTTCATATTTAGTAGTGTCATTCAAAAGAGTGGTGATCTGATTAGTGTATTCACTCCTATGTGCTATCACTATCCCACCCCGTTTATCTGGCTTCCTGATCTGTAAGACTCATTAGCCCTTAAGCCTCTTCACTAGTCATCTTGTAATACCTCATTATTACAAATCCTCTCAAAACTAGAAATGGTGGGGTGTAGAGAGGGATTAAACGTACTTGTTTTTCTTAAAATGTATCATAACCATTTCAGATCCTACCCCTTAGTCTTTGAACTTTATTTGTAAATTACATTTTCTGGTAAATATTTTTAGTTCAATAAGAACATCTGTCATATCTGTTTTGCAGTGGGGGACAAACGTAAAACCTTTTTTAAATACTGAAAAATGTTTTTTGTGATGTCCATTTCTGTATAGTTCAAAATGTTAAATTCATGGTAGCAGTACAGGGGTGTCACAGTGTCCACGAATGCAAATGTGTAAACAAATTCTCATAAGGTAACAACATGGTACATATACATGCATGCAAATATTTCAAGCATGGGCAATAATGCCGTTCTAGCCTGCCAATATATCAGAACAGTTGTTCCCATAATAAGCACTCGGGCCATTCTTAAATATAGCTGAACTAGTGCTTGCTTTGATGTGATTTGGTAGTCTATTCCATGCATCATATTATCCCTCAGAGAACTAGTTAATACACTTTTCATTTCTATAGAATCTTCTACATAAGTTGCCTGAGAACCCACACATTCCTTTAGGTCATTGTCTCTATATGCCCACTATATCTGTATAAGGTCTGCTCTTAGATAGCTGTATGAGGCACTGTACAAGTTCAGATATTTTAGTCTTTCATAAAAACTTAAATTTTCACCTCCATGGATGGCCTTGGAATATTTACACTGTACTCTTTCCAGTTTACTCATGAATGTTTTCTTATAAGGTTTTCATATTGTTATTCTATACTTAAGCGTGGGTCTATTATAACTAACAAACAATGACATCATCATTTCTGGTTTCTTAGAATTTATATTTTTTTATATAACTATCAGTAATGAATTGGTTGGCATGCTTGGAAAAACTCAAACCTGGATCTACCCATAAACCAGGTCCTTAAATGAATCTACAGTTTCAATCACTGTGTTCTGTATTATTTACCTTTCAATTTATGACACCTAAGTCTCATAATTTTAGTTTTTGATGTATTTATCAGCATGTTATTCTCATGTACCCAAATGTTCAATTTAGTCAAGTTTTTATGCAGACATGTCCTATCTACAACAGATATAATCAGTTTACCCAATTTCAAGTCAACTGCATACAAAAAAGTAGAAAATCATAGATGAAACAGGTAGATCTGAAAGATATAATCTAAATGTGTAGGGGCCTTTGATAGAGCTCTGTGGTGCACCCTTACTGTAACTTTGAATTTCATCTGTCCAGTTGCTGTATGATACTTGCAATGTCCTATCTGTAAGCCATCCAGCTATCCATCTTATCAGGAGTACATCAATACCTAGTTGTTCTAATTTTTTGATCATTGTTTTGCGCATGACCCTATCAAATGATGAAGTTATATCTATATAAATTACATCACAGCACAATTTTTCATTCACTACTGTTATTATATTGTTATAGAACATCATGTTACAAATAGTAGTTAACTCAACACAGTGAGAATAGAGTTCAGATTCACAGGAAATACTTGAAAACAACATTGCAGGACAGTCTCACACAAATACAGAAAACATCTAGCTTAATCATGCTATATTTCTATCTCTAAGAGAAATACTAAGATCTAAGTCTTGCTTACAGTGCAAGGCAAATATAGATGAGAAGTGCTGAAGAGATGTTTAGAGGTCCAGAACAAAATACAAAATGCACAGATGTTTTCTCTGAGACAGTTCATAAGTTACTAACAAACATTTCTGCTGAAACATCTCAGATTACATCATTCTTGCCACCTCTGCCTTAGTTCCCAGACTAGCATGAACTTAAAATTGTTCATGTTTCTGTTAAAAATTCTTATCTCTCAGAAGCTGACACTTCTCACTTAGAAGATTGCCTGAAACTGGAAATTGTAAAACAATTACCTTGGAAACCTATGATTACTTCTGTTTCCAGACAATAGGAAAGCATACAACACTAGACTTTGTTCTGCTTTGAGCTGAAGCAGAGATAACAGAGTTATAAACAAGTTCCACTTATTTTTCTTAGAGTCTTCAAGTTAACTCTGTATATTCCAGCCTTTACCATCAACGCATACATTTGCATAGGCACATCGTTTATACACAGTTCTGCTCTTTTCCAGCAGGGCACACTGTGGTTACAATCTTGTACAATCAGTACAGAACATATAGTTTTCTTACATTTCTAAGGCAAGCATACAAATCATATTACTATTCACAAATGGCATAGAATTATTTACAAAATTCTATCTAGCTGAGCTGGCAGCCTTTGCAGATGCCATCAGCATTAAATAGTGCTAAATGGAAGTAGTTAAAGGCTGTTAGTAATAAAGTGTTCAAAAATGGCAGCACAAATGAACACATGGAAGGCATACCTCTCCCTTTACTGCTTCTTTAGTCTGTGCATGTGCTCATTGCACATATATCAATTACATATTCTCTCCTAGGCACCTCTAAGAATATAATGGGTAGAAATATTAGTCCCCAGCAATTACTCTGTGTTATGCAGTTATACAGCAATTAATGGAAAATTGCATCATTGCAAAACATTGTGATAAATACACACTTTACATAATAAAGCAATCTGAAACATGGCAGTGTACCATTTCTTTATGAATGGATTTACACTTGGCTGTGCATACTTACCTTGCACATTAGGAAAACAGACATCAACCAAAATAAAGCTCACTTAAAAGATACAAAAGTCACCTGTGGCTACACCAGAGTCCAGTACCCTACTGGCCTAGCTACATATCCTGCAGTGTAGGAGGAGAAGTTACTGTGAGTCAGACATACTGGAGCTGTGAATACATAGTCATAGCAGGAAATACTGCGTCAGGTGATTATTTGTACTTGGGGAATGTTCAATACGGAATGCATGGCAGGTACAATGTGCTGAAACATCAACGTATTATATGAAAGATGATGTGATCACCATTAGGCACAGGAGACAGTACAGCAAAACGAGGGTAATAGTTGTACACC
Organism: Protopterus annectens; assembly: GCF_019279795.1. NCBI lineage: Eukaryota > Metazoa > Chordata > Ceratodontiformes > Protopteridae > Protopterus > Protopterus annectens. The sequence goes on from NC_056748.1 coordinate 204,972,012, forward strand.
AGAGTGTGTGTATGTTCCTTTAAGAAGCATTTCCAGATGTAAGCATGTGCATATAAATACTGAGCATGTGCAGGCAACAGCGCCATTTTGAGAGAACAGCCAAAGTGTTAACATGTATGAGTGCAGTAGTCAGTCCATTTATACATTTATTTAAGTTTAAGTTACAAGGTCTCATTTCTGATGTGTTTCTGTGTTATAAAGCTGCTTGAACTGAACCCATGGATGTTAGTGTGTTTTATCCTGACCAAATGACTGACATGGTATCAGAACCAGGATTAAGAGAACAACTACTTCAAGCCAAGAGGTACAGAGTTGAAGGTGAAGGCAGACTAAGCAGGTTGAGTGAAATAGAGCTCAGACAAAAAATGGGCTAGAAACAGGATAAAGAAAACTACACAAATGATTTATTTGGCAAATAAAATTAAATGGAGCATTTATAAGATACAAAATACATTATGAGTCAAAGGAGTAGCAGAAAATATATTATTAAGCAAATGAAAGGCACAAACTGCATTATTAATTAAAGAAAATATGTGAAACCATGATATTTGATACAACTAGCAGAGTTATTCATATGGGGCTCAGCATTACCTTTGGTTTCCATAACGAGTATGTTTAAAGTAAAATGAGCACAAGAAATGTATAATGAGTATGATAAGAGGTTAAAAGGGCATAACAAGTGCAATAAAAGGGCAAACTGACAAGGCAACTGCATGGGCACAAACTACTATTTTGCACTGACTTAAGCCATTCAAAGCGTGACTAGAGTTGTTTGAAGTATCTCAGAGTGTGCAAAGTGTTTGCAGAGTGTGTGCTTTATTGCGCTGAAATTATTTCAAAGAGTTTGCTGTGTGTACAGTACAGTTATATTGCAAAGTGCAGTCAAAGTACAGACATTTCAAAAAGTTTCTTTTGCTGTGTGCATTTATTTGCAAAGTGCCACCATTTCAGAGTGTTTCTTACACTGTGCAGAGTTATTTCGCAAAGTGCAGTCATTTCAAAGTATTTCTTAGAGTGATAAGGAGTGGTTTTATAAAGTACATTGATTTTAAAGTGTTCTTGTGCTACGGATACTTACTTGGCATAGTGCAGTTATTTCAAAGAGTTTGTTGTGCTATTGGGCATAATTATAAGTACTGGCATAAAGTTTTGGCATATAAATTTATATGCGTGTGTATGTTCATAAAAAATTCCAATCACCTTCACTACTGTGTGTTGATATGGCAGGGGCATTTCACAGACCAAGTCCACTTGTTTTTGATTATAATATAACAGAAAATTGGAGAGTATTTGAGAAGGAATATATTTTCATACAAGAGGCTTTTTCTGACAAAAAGATGCATCTACAAGGGCATTCATTTTGCTTAACTTAGCTTGGTCAGAAGCCACTGAAAGAGAGTGTTCATTTGTGAATGCACCAGAGGTATATACCAGAGAGTGGACAAACCATCATATTGTATTGGCTGAATTAAGTGAGGACCTTGAGTGCTTGAAATGTAAATTTAGAGAAATGTGCAACCCCCAGACAAATTTTACATTAGAGAGTCACTTATTTTATTCAAGAGACCAAAAGCCAGGTGAAACTTTTTCAGCTTATATCACTGATTTCAGAAATAAAGCTAAAACGTGCAGATTTGGTGAGTTGAAAGCTGAGTCAGTAAAAGACAGGCTTATGTGTGGTGTTAATAGGGCTGCAGTGAGAAAGAGTTTGCTTTGTGACAGTGATTTAACGTTGAGCAAAGCCATAGAGATTTGTCATATCCATGAACTCAGAGAAAGGCACACAAGTATGCTTACAAGTGATAAGAGCATGGTTTCAGCAGCCTCTAGAGCAAACATAGACAGCATGCAACACATGGCAAGCAGAATCAAGCCTAAGCACATGGCAGCAGCAACCCCTGTGGGTATGGCAGGGAAAACCTGGAGCTTTCTAGAAAATTCCAATCCTAGCTCAGTAAAAAGGACATGTTCAGTGCAGTATAAGAGTGAGCCGGCAAAACCCAGTTCAAGTCTTGTTGTTAACTGTCATAATTGTGGAGACAACCATGAGTCTAAAAAAGAAAAGTGCTCAGAATTTGGTCAGCAATGCCACAAGTGTAAAAAATGGAACAGTTTTCAAAAGTTTTGTAAATCAAGCAAGTCTCATTCAGTTATTAAGAAAGGTCACTCAAAAAATCAAGTTGATCATGTAGAGTGCTGCGACCCTACTTTCTATGCAGGTGGTGTATCAGTGGTCAGTGAAATGGTTAATGCAGTTAATTTGCTGGATAAGGATGAAGTACTTTGTAGTGTCCTGATCAATAGTAAACTCACAGAGCTCAAAGTAGACACTGGTTCAAAGTGTAATGTAATGTCAACAACATACCCCTTACTGCAAAAAATCTGGACAAAGCCTGACAAAATGGGGGTACAGAGGCCCAAAAATAGGGAAATATTTTAAATATTGCTCTTATAAACTTAGAAAGATGCTAGAGTAACAGGTTTTGTTTTAACATACATTTCTGAAGGATTTAAAGTCTGAAACTCTGTCATTATTTATTGACTTAAATCCTCAGATCACCCCAGTGATTTGGTAGAAAACCACAAATTTTATGAGGAACAGACAAAAAATATGAGCCAAAAATCTGGGCATTTTGTGAAAACCTGGACAGTTGAGAGGTATGGTCAGCAGAAAATTTGCTATGGTCAGCAGAACATTTGCTAAAGTGAGAGCTGGTGAGCAATTTAATTTGGGCAATTGTGTGAAGTTTATTGTTTATGGAGGTGAAGAGATTCAAACCAAAGCTTCAGTAGTGCTTTCATGCTATTTGGCTGGGAACAGTTACAACTTGCAATTTTATGTAGTCCAAAGACCTGTGCAATTTTTTAATAGGTTTCACAGACAGTTTAAGAATGAAACTGCTTTCTTTTACCAAAGAAGTACATCATGTAAGTATGTGTCTCAGTTCCAGTTTTACTGATGCTATTTTCACAGAGTATGCTGATGTGTTCAATGACAAGCTAGGTAAACTTCCAGTTGTGTACTCCATGAAAGTAGACCCAGAGGTCAGTCCAGTGGTCAGACCAACAAGAAGACTTCCCAAAGCTATGCAGGACAAAGTCAAGGTCCACGTAGACAAAATGGTGCAGTAAGGTGTGATTTTTCCAGTCATAGAACCAACTGAGTGGGTGTCATCATGGAACATGCTCATGAGAAAAATTCAGATGAAATCAGAATATGCATTGACCCAAGAGACTTGAACAAGACATTAAAAAGACCTCATCATCCTATGTGTACAGTTGAGGAGATTGCCACCCTCATGCCAAATGCCACTGTTTTTCTGTCTTAGATGCAAATAGTTCATTTTGCCAAGTGATACTTGATCACAAATCTTCAATACTGACTACATTCAGTTCCCCATTTGGTAGATACAGATTCTTCAGCATGCCTTTTGGAATAAATTCTGCCAGTGAAGTCTTTCAGCGTGCAATGGAGCAAATTTTTTCAGGCTACCTGTGTGCAATAATAGTTGATGATTTACTGATTGGAGGTAATGGTGAAGCAGAGCATGACAGAAACCTCAAGAAAGTTCTGGACAGAGCGCATGAAGTGAATTTAAAGCTCAATCCTCTGAAATGCAAATTCAGACTACCAGAAGTTACTTATGTAGGTCATTTATTTACCAGTAGAGACTTCCAACACAAGCCTTCTAAACAAGCAGCCATTCTTAAGATGCGAGCTCCAGACAATGTCCAAGCCTTACATCATTTTCCTGTATGGTTAACTATTTGGGAAAATGTATTCCTGACTTTAGTGAGTTATCAACACCTTTAAGAGAGGTGACATGCAAAAATGTAGCCTGGTCATAGCAAGTACAACACCAGAGGGTATTTGATAATCTCAAACAGCAAATTGCTAACCCGCCTACATTAAGGTACTATAATGTCCACAAACCAGTAGTTCTTTCCTGTGATGCTTCAAAATACAGTCTTGTTGCAGTTATTCTTCAAGAGGGCAGACTTGTTGCCTACGCATCTACAACTCTTACCCAAACTGAGATGCAGTATGCTCAAACTGAGAAGGAACTTTTGGCAATTGTGTTCACATGTTCAAAGTTTCATGATTATATTTATGGCCGAGCAATCCAGATAGAAACTGACCATCAACCTCTAATCACTATTTTAAAGAAGACTGCATTCTGCTCCAGGAAAACCACAAAGGATGATGTCAAATTGAAAAAGTATAATTTCAAAAAGGGTTGTACAAAGGGTAAACTTCTTTATCTGGCTGATACCTTATCCAGATCACCCAGAAATACTACAGAACAGCCTGATGCAGAGAATTTTGACTTGATGTCATGGAAATGCATAATTTTTCTACCATGAGACTTGATGAGCTGAGAGATATACAAAGACTGATCCAATTTTGCAAAAGCTCAACTATTTCATCAATGTTGGATGTCTGTCAAAACAATCCTGTGTACCACCAGAAGTACAACCTTACCTTCCATACAGAGATGAGATGCTGATGAAAAATGGTATCATTTTCAAAGATCCAAAAGTTATTGTTCCCGCTTCCTTACAACATGAATATTCAGATTTTGCATCGTTCCCACACATTTTCCGATTCTACCAAAAGAACGGTGAGAGGACAAGTATTTTTGCCTTCTCTAGCAAAAGTCATCGATAATGTGCTTTCTTCTTGTTCAGTATGTAGTAGTACTAAGCTGCATTTGCAAAAAGAGCCACTTCAGCTAAGGCAAATTCCTGAACTTCCTTGGTCAACAGTAGCAACTGACATATTTAAGTGGAACAGTCAACATTACTTAGTGTTGGTAGACTCTTATTCGAACTTGTTTGAGATTGATTTCCTACCTAATCTCACATCCAGTGCTGTTATTATTAAGATGAAGCATCATTTCTCGGTCCATGGTAGTCCGCACAAAGTTATTTCTGACAACGGTTCTCATTTTACCAGTCAATTGTTATGGAGATTTGCTAAAGAGTGAGACTCTCTTCATTACTAGCAGTCCTAAATATCATCAGTCAAACGGCCTGGCTGAACATGCAGTGCAGAGAACAAAGCAATTACTAGAGAGGTCAAAGTGTGACAATACTGATATCATCTTGAATTTACTTAATCTCAGACATATACCCCATGACAATCTACTTGGCTCACCTGCTCAGAGACTTTTATCTAGGCAAACCAGAACAACCTTGCCTATCAGTTCTAGTTTGTTGGTGCCTAATGCTAAAAACAACAGAGCAATCAAAGCCTAACCTTTGAAGAAGCATTCTTTTCAGAAATCCAGCTGTGATAAAACAAGCAGATTTCTTTGTCTGTTAAAAGAAGGAGTGATGGTGAGGATGCAAACGGTGAAAGGCTTTGGTCAAATTGGTCAAGTGAGAGGTATATGTACCGAGCCAAGATCCTACTTAGTGAAATCTGAGGGTATAGAGTACAGGACAAACTGCAGACATTGTCTTCCTGTATCAGAAGTGATATCACAGCAATGTACCTGTGGTACAGACTCTAAATCTCAGAGAACCCAGACAATGTTCACACCAAGGAACATTTTGCAGTATCCATTCCTATTCCTGATGATGTCCCAGTTGTCCCCAAAGTTAAACATTCCTTGAAGACAGTCCCCATTTCTAGATCCAACCCTGACGTTTATGATACATTATCAAGTCTTCTTTCTAGACCTAGTGTAAAATACACAGCAACCTGGACATGATTGTTTTCTATGTGTCTAATTTTGTATGATTGCATGTAAAATAATTAGCACTGTATAATTGCATGTCAAAAGATAATTTCTGTAAATGACATGTCATTGAATACAGTCACTTCATAGAACAGAGCATGTGTGTATGTACCTTTAAGAAGCATTTCCAGATGTAGCACGTGCATATAAATACTGAGCATGTGCAGGCAGTAGTGCCATTTTGCGAGAACACCCAAAGTGTTAACATGTATGACTGCAGTAGTCAATCCATTTATAAGTTTATTTAAGTTAAAAGTTACAAAGCCTAATTTCTGATGTGTTTGTGTGGGGTCTATATCACCATATCGAATGGTGAAAATGCCAAATGGTGTAAATATTGAATGTTCATGAGAAAGAACTTGCTATTGTGGGGTGCTGCACCCCCCCATCCCCCCACCAAATATATATTCCAACTCCGAGGTCGCACTACAGTGAAGAAAGTGAAAACATCCCAATCCTCATTGTACCCGACCCCAAAAACACAAGTTCGTTCTTGTGAACTTTCGATATTTTCACTGTTCAGCATTATCACCATTCGATATGGTGATATAGACCCGTTTGTGTGTAATAAAGCTGCTTGAACTGAACCCATGAATGTGCGTCTGTTTTATCCTGACCAGACGAGTGACAATAGTGTATGGACAGCAAGAACCAGGGGTATGAATTTACTACATTGTCATGTGCCCCACATTAATATATGAGAAGTACTATAACTGTCACACAAGCAATAGCACAGATATGTATGTGTGATACATATGCAGATACTTCTACAACATATAGAGATCTGAATGCTAAAGCAGATATATGTCTACATATATATATATATATATATATATATATATATATATATATATGAATATATATATTATACATACATATATATATATATTATATATATATATATATATATATGTGTGTGTATATATATATATATATATATATATATATATATATATATATATATATATTCATACATGTATGTCTATATATGTATATAGACATATAGTTATATAGAAAGACAGTGACACACAGACACACACACACACACACACACACACACACACACACACACACACACACACACACACACACACACACTCACACACAGACACACACACATTTTTTTTTTAATAGACAGAGAGTTGTGGGAATATGTCCATATTTATACACCATTTCAAAATATAGGCAAATGGGAGATAATGACCTGTGTTGTATGACAGAGTATGGCGCCTTTATTTTTTACCATTACACAATCACTGTGTTGCAAAGTATTACAGTTGCCGACAATGTGTACTCATCCACTGCCTATATGTCTTATCCTTGCAGATATTTTGTTGCACAAACCCCCATAAATGTCCAGCATAACAAAAATATGGACATTATATAAAAAAAAGGACTGATGTGGGAATAGAAGCCCAAAACCCATAACAATCAGCACTGCAATTACTGACTGTACTTGAGTGCATTCTCTTCAGCTATACTCTGTTTTTGGGATCCTATACGCATGTTTGTTTTGAAACAAGTGTAATTGAATAACCCAGTCATATTTAGTGTCTGTGCACATGCACTGTTCACATGTCACTTATTCAACTAGAAGGTATTGTATGTTAACTGTCATTACTGAACATATAACACTGAACTTAGTCAGTTAAGTGTTTCTATTAGAAATGAGACTGAAACTCAAAGAATTCCTTGCCACGAAATTGCATAACATGGAATACACTTGGAAGTGTTATGCATGACACAGAAATGCATAGTCATCCACTTTGACAATAAAACACACATAAGCATTTTAGTAAAGCAACACCGAGCCATACAACAGAATCATACTCATTGAAATAATACAAAGAAACTAATGCATGTGCAAGTTGGTTATTAATGCTTTTGTGGCCTTTGAACCCACAGTCACTCAGCTTTATTCTGCACTGTTTAACTGGTTGAGCTAATTGACAATACATATTTTCTTTCACTGTATTCAGGACTCATTACATATTAATGTATGTTACATTTGTCAAACATATACAGTCGTGAATGAGAAATGCTGTTACTAAACATTTAGCACACTTGTGTATCTGGCCTTGCTTATCTACAGCAAACCTCAGACTGTGCAGTTATGTAGTCATTAATGGTGTAATACTCAAAGTGTTCTGCATTACAACAAACTTAAGGATGGTGGCAAAGAATATCACTATAACAACAGTTTGAGCATTGCTAATGTGTTTGCCACCATTCACTAGCCAGTAAATACCATTATTTTTTCATGAATATTACATGAATACTCAGAAATCACAAATCAGTACTACATAATATAGGACCGTTAAATAATAAATGTATGTGATAGATGTTAAAGTATAGAAAATGGCACTTTCTTGTAGGGATCAGGGGGGGTTGTCAGTGAACCTGGGTGATCCTCTTTAGCAGTTGCTCCTAGTCCATATAATGGAAATTGTCATGGGCACGTTGAACCTGCCCAACAGTCATGAATATGCTGGTCCATCAGCAAAGCTCCTTGGGAAACCATTTCCAAAGGTCAGCCTGGGCAAAGTTCCTCTAGCGTGCCATCATCTTCATGTCATGTTGGACATACACCAACAGCATTTGCAGGGTCTCTTCATTGGTCCAGTTGGGCACTCAGCTGTGCTGCAACCTCACCTTAGCCATCATCTCCTTGTAATCAATATAAATGGTGATCAGAAACACTTTGTAAAAATTGTCAAATGAGGTACCACTCAGTTCGCAGGTAGCAAGGGAATGATCTGAAAATGTACCATTATCACATTTTAAAAGTGGCACAAATAGGGTGTGGTAGACAACTATTGATTGGCATAGGGCACATATTCTACATGTACACACAATGACAACTATTGGGCATTTGCACTGAACACTGCATACTTATGCCAAGCTATTGGTTAATGCAACAAGATTCAAAAACTCACACAAATGTTCACAGATGCAATTCCAAAACCTTCTATGGTAATGAAGCTCACTAATTATGTATGGTGCAAATACATTTGTTTGCAATGAGATATCCTTACTGTTAGGTTTACTTGCCTGACATACTATGCATACAGTAAGCTTTCATGGAATCAGCTGCTTGTTCTGCCATTGTGAACAACTGTGTTTAGTACAGGTGTATGATGGTCAGACTGTCCTGTGTTGCACCATGAAATCATACACATGGCACTTGTACACATATTCATTCATAGACTGGTACTAGGCTAACTACCCTTGCAGGCTATTTTAAGCCTAGATAATTACCCCCATTTGAGAATCAGACCCTGTATCTTGTGTCTGTAAGGTAAACACCTTAAAACGTTTGCCAACCATGATGGTTGGGGGGTTGGTATAATGGTTAAGGTGTTTAACTTACAAACACAAGGTACAGGGTTTTATTCCCAAATGGGTAATTGGCCAGGGTTAAAATGGCCCAAAAGGGCAGTTAGCTTAGTACTAATCTATGAACCTATGATGCTGCCATGTGAAGGGAAAGTGGTCTGAGAGCTGCATTCCAACATGAGGGACTACAGGAACACTGCTACAAAGTAACCTCACTACATTCCTGTCAATGATATTCATGATGACAACATATGAGTCCCTCCAGAACAGATGTCTGTGGTTATCCACTTGAGCCATAGCTAATGATCCAGTACAGAGAACCTTCCAACCCAGCAGAGGAGGTCTACAACAGAGTGCACACCATGACAAGAAACACTATAGAGCTTATGCATGGTGTGCAGAAAGCTAGGTTCAGATGTCTGGACACATCAAGGGGTGCGCTTCAGTACACACCCAAAAAGGGCAGCACATATGATTACTGTGTGCACTGTGCTACAATATGCTAACAACCACACATGACAGTGTGGCAGCATGTGTGGATGAACTTGCCCAGGAATCCCAGATGTCTGAAGATGACATTCCACTGCTATCAGAGCAGAAGCAGAACAGCATAGAAGGTAGAAGACACGGGCATGGGTGTCAGTGGATGCAACCACAAGTTCAGACTTAGGCAACACAACAGTGTCTAACACACACCTTTGAGTCATGACAAGCCACATGTGCATTGATATTTAGGTGTTGCTCAACCACAGCAGCACAGATTACATCTAATGTACATTATCCAGTAGATGCACACATTGAACATCAAACATAACAACATAATTGTAACATATAACAGCATGAACATAAACAAATCTGTAATGACAGGGATCCATCAGCTCAGGCCCAAGTGACACAGGTATCCATATGGACTCATACTGGTGTACATGTGTATGGGAGATAACAAGGGACATACTTTTGTGAACCCTATTCCTCTCCACTAGCAAATGATGCAAACAGGAAAGCAAGTTAGGGCATACTGCAAAACAGCTGTCAGCATCACTAGTAACATATAGCAGTGTAAAGTGACAGACTCCCGTGGCATCAGACTTCTCAACAACCACAGACACATGCAATCTTCAGTTGTCTGCACAGCATTCATCATTACCACAGGGTGAGACTGATGCTACAGAACATAGTGGATCAACAAACAGTATTATTGTAATGCAGCCTAGGGAGCCCATGTTTGATGGCTCTCACCACTGTCCTGACTGCCTGTCCATGTATGGAAACACAAAAAACAAATAAGATGGAAACCACAGTGAAGGAACTTCTTCTTTATTATAATCCACAGGTAGAGTTAAGTGCTTTCATCCCCATAGGGACTTCTTCAGAACTACCTAAAACCACTCACACAGTCATTAAATACAATTAACAACATCACGCGATGCATTAATTAACTCATTAACTTCCCTTAAACAAATATACAATTTAACCTAATAAAATTAGATAAATTCCAACAAAATGCATTATAATATATACATATAAACACAATATGCACAATAAAATATAAAATTCAAAGCAATAAACTTCTTAATTTTAAAATAGACAATATAGAGCAGGCCTGATGTGATCTAGTTAGTTATATTTAATGACAGTGGTTTTAGGTAGTTCTGAAGAAATCTCTACAGGGATGAAAGCTCTTAACTCTACCTGTGGATTATAATTAAGAAGAGGTTCCTTGACTGTGGTTTCCATCTTATTATTTATTTTTTGTGGTTACAAGTTAAGTTGTTCTTGTTTTACATGTATGGAAACACTCTGCCCATATTTCTTCACAGAGGAGACTGATAGGGTGACACCAGCATTTGGAGATACACCTCAGTAAGGAGCATGTCTGTGAATTGGCTGTCTGATCATGACTGCTGGGCCCACACTGGATTGGCCAACAGTAGATGTGCTTGCACATTGCAGCATAAACATTGATGCTTGATGGATAAAGGTTGGTCTACTGAGAAGGGCCTGTCTCTCCCATGTAGCACTCAATTAAGCACGATCAGAGCACCCAGAACCCTACTCACACTACAGCACTGCTGTAGGACTACCATAACCAGGGTTTCAAAGAACTGTGCCACAGATAACACACTGCCATTCTAAGCAGTCAGTGCTGCCATGACCTCCCCATGTCTGTGTTCCTTTCCTTCATGCAACACAATCTGTGGCACAGGCAAATGATTGAATGTCAGATCCATGATGTCATTGTGAACTTTCATTTGCCTGTAGGAGTAGGCAGGCACCCTCTCACATGTGCCCATGCACATCAGCTACATGCCTACATCTACTGCACCTAGGAGTATCTCTCTGTTGTGGGAAAGTGTTAATAGCAGACTCAGCATGGGATTGTGGCCCACAGGCCTCATCCTATCCACCATCTGATGTCCCCATGTTGTCAGAATGGATTCACATGTTTTCCTCCACATTAAGGCTAGACCCACATCCAAATGACTGTCACCATCTGGGGTGCACTCACCATATTTGTGTCCTGTGTAACAGGGGCCATGCTAGCATAGTGAGACATATCAGATCCCACATCAGGATCAATGGACAGGCTAATGGAGGATGAAGGCAGTGGACATGCTAAAACAAAAGACAGATGGCACAGGTCAGGTAAACGTGCATTTATCATATGCTGGATATCATTGTTGACATATGGTACAACTATATCACTACAATGTTACAGATGCTAAGGATTTACCAGGAGGTCATGTCCAAGTGTGGCCCATAAAACTTATATAAGTGGGAGTTGACAGTTATATTGCATATGCACAATACGTGAAATATGTGAGGTATAACAACATAATACACACTTGACATGTCCTCATGGGAATCCAGCACCAGAGGCAAGTACTGAAATGAAAATGTTGTAGAGGAAAAAGACATCAACACAGTATTAGTAAGCATATAATTCCCAGCATGTACAATTCCAACAGAAGTACAATGCACAGTAAGTAATATATATGCATTCCAGTTGGACAAGGCTGAGGTGCCAATGGCGGCTGTCCTATACAGGGGTAGAAGGACAGAGTATTAATGGAGGACAACAATAGGAGTAATAGCACTTACATGTAGGAAACAGAGGAAATAGAATATTAGTTACACCCTTCCTATGTGGTGAGTTTGTCATTTGTCATAATGCGGATAATGCAGTGGGAAAAATTCAAACAAAGCAAACACAGTCATGAATGCAAGCATAAGTGCAGGATGGCATATACTACACAGTAACAGGATATGGCAATTCTCATGTGACTTATGATGTACATGTTGGCCAGATGTCCCTGTTTATGAAAAACAGTGACATTAATTTCATACAATACAGGTGGACTACACAGTGTTGCAGCCTAGGAACAGGGTGATAAACCATACTTGCTCTGTCTGTAGGTGCACCTGCATGACTCATTCTCTGGAAGTTGTATCTGTAGGTTACAATAGCAGGGAAATATTGAAATGACAGTATACTTCACTGGAATGACAGGAGGCATAGACAGATATTGGTCACCAGAACAGTAGATGGAGACAGTCACATGTCATGTTTTGTTGATGTACAGAAGTAGATGAACCTGTGAAAAGGAATTCAGACATTATGTATGTTGCTGGTAGTGCTGTGTATGTGCTGAAGTTGTATGGCAACATGTTATTACACTTATGTTGGTCATCATCAGCATGTATGCCCCCATGTGCACAAAGCAGTTCTGCTGCTCTAACACAAAAATAACAATACATGAATATGCTTGCACCAACAATCTACACTGGACTCTTTGTGTAACAGTGTCATGCAAAATACCTTATATATACATGGCCTAGCACATTGTCTTATATTCCACCCTGCGGTATATTTTGCTCCCACTTGCTGTATGCATGGATTCAAGAAACTGTGTCAGCTCCTCTGGGGGAGTCAATGGTGGGCCACCATTAGCAGCATCCATTGACCTCTTGTACCAGAGTAACCTTGGGACTGCACCAAGGATCATGCCACAGCACCATTGGCACAGGCCTCCTGGGAGTTATTGAGACTTCCCATGGCATTATTCATGTTAGTGAGGTCAGTCCACACCATTTGTCCAAACTATATTCCATGCCTGCCCAAAAAGTCTCTGTCTAGGCTGGTGCAGAGCATTAATATTTTCTTTTTTGTGGTGAATAATTGTCACCCATAGGCCTATATGCTATCTGGAAGACACGTATATGAACATGGTTAGATTACTGTAGGGGCCCACATATGAAGATAATTATGTTGACAGCTTGCATCAATTGACCTTGTCTGCATTGCTGTGCACTCCAAAATTATATAAAATGCTACCTGTCCCATGTAGGAGCCTAACTTTTAAAACACATATGATATGAAAACAATGTCCACATATGTAAGACATGGCACAACATCATAATTTGTGATATTTGCAGAGGCTGTATGTGGAATTTGAAGCCATTACAGTGGAAGGCCAACCACAACATCATTGTGCCACACATCATTATGTTCTGCATGCACTTCACATTAACATACTTCTCATAACATATGTATCAACCAATAATGTTGGATAGCTGTCAGACCCATCCTAAAATGTATTGTCAATAGATGCTGTGCAACATGAGCATAAACAAACAGCCTGTGGAAAAAGGCAGTCATAGTAGCCTGAATTGTTATGCATGAATAACTATATCAACACAATCAGTAACAGTCAATGCTATCACCATTTTGTCTATATGAGATGAAATATAGAGATAACTACTGCTATATCACTCTTAGTGGAAAGTAACTGTGCAGTAATGATTGCACAATTTATGGAAAATGTCGGAAAGCCTCATTATCCATAAGCATACCGCAGACAGTACAAAGTAATCAAACATAAACATGGGTTTATGTTAATTGAATCACCATTTACACACGTATTACTAAGAATTTGTGAATATCTATAACATAAATACAACTGCATACTATTTAGCAATGTATGGATACTGTTAAGTATAGCACAGAATGTACACAATCACCAATATGTATGGATGTTTCATTACTGCATCTGTATGTGCTGTTCACTGGGGCTCTTTACATTTATCTGTAAAAGTGCATATATAGAATCTCTGCTTTTTAAGGAACGTATATATGCCCACCTGGATGTATACAGGTCAATCCAATACCCCAGTATGTCACATACATTTTGTATTGATGGAAAATTTCTCTAAAAACATCAATTTATGCATGCACAAAGACATTTCTAAGTCTATAAGGAGACAACTATATCCTACCACAGCAGATGCGCACTATATTTAAATCTACTTGTAAGTCAGGTATACCTGAAAGTAAGACCAGCCATGTTCACACAGCATTTAAGTCCCATTTGCTCCATACATAATTAATGAGGTTCATTAACATTCAAGGTTTCAGAATCCCATTGGCATATGCCTGAGTAAGATCTCCAAATCTGGCGTATTAATCAATAGGTCAATGTACCAAAAAGGTGCTCCATACAAGTGCCAAATAGATATCATTAAATGGGGCCATATGTTGCATATGCCCCCTATTGTCCAATGTTATACTATCCTAAAAGTGCTACTTTTAAAATGTGATTTTGATATATTTACAGATCAGGCCAGTGCTACCTGCAAACTGAGAGGGACCTCAGTGAGCAATTTATGAAAGTTTGCTATGTTAACTTTATCACTGACATGATGACCAATTGGGTTGAGGAGGAGAACATCCAGATGCTGATCATCCATGATGGAGTGAAGCATCACATGAGAGCAAGACAACAGAACATTACAATGCTCAACATTTGGAACTGGATTCTGAGGGATCACCAATGTCGCATTGTAATCTACTGGACTAGAGTGCACATTCATCACTGTTACAATGATCTGTATCAGACGGACACTGAAGAGCTTCAACAGAGGGTTGTCAATGTGCAGAGACAACCAGCAGATGCCTACAGTAAGTGTCATAATCTCCAGTGTAGCTGTACATTGCTATAGAAATCACAGCTATAGCTGTGATCCATATGCCATAAATATTCCTTTTGAATTCATTACTTAGCTGATTTGACACTTAGCTCATCCAGTTAATCACTAAGGGAATTGTGTGGGGGATCCCCATAGTTGTTATTTCTTTAATATTGTTTTTGATGTACATACTATTGATCATAAGACTAGTTTGTTTTCTAACTTATACAGTACATCATTTTACACATCCATTATGGCCGTATTTCACAGATGCCTATAGTGCCTAGGCCACTGATGACTAAGCATTTCTCCATTATCAGTAATACTCCAAGACTATACCACACAATACTTCTGCATGTGTGAATACTAAGTCATACAGCTCTCCATTAGTCAACTCTGCTTTAGAAAATAAACATTGTTGTTAAATACTTGCTTGTTAAACACATTATTTTAGAACGACTGCAGTTCCACATACTTAGCAGATGTTATACATTTAAAAACTTAATGCTATCTGACAGTTACACAACTGAAGTATGTGTGGAGCATGAAAGCCCATTTAGTCTATGTATCATATGGTTGCATATTTCTCCATTATCTATAGGGATACAGAAACAAACATCCAACAGCAGTTTGTTAGGAGAGAAGGTATTATGCTGTGTACTAACGCAACCTTTTAAGCAAAGGGCCAACATACATATATTGTGGCTAACTGTGGGTTCAAATCAACATAGAGGATAGTTTTCACTACCTTTCATCTGCCTGTGTAAATACTTTGAAAATGCTTCTATGGATACCTACATGTTCATGCTTTTAGTTATTTTTAGCATGTTTAAGCATATTTTGTTTATTTGTCAGATTACTACGAAGATATCATCTTGTGCCATCATCCCTACTGCATCCTGGAGGAGATGCTGAATATCACCTCCAGGAGAAGATTTCCAGGACCAGATCCGGGAGGTGATGACTGATGTCTTTTGGACACAGATGAAGGCTTGGATGTGGAATTTCTTCCAGGATATGGTGCAGGTTATGTGAGACTCATTCAAAGAAATGGCCAAAAAGATAATTTGTGATGTTTAACCCCAATCAAAATGAGCCCTCAGGACAAGGGGTATTGTCTTTGTGATCCACTTGTGTACTGCTGCCACCATGATGTTTGTCATGCAAACAGCTGGATTGCATAGGCACACATATGCATGCAGAGAATATTGCTGGATTGCTTGTATGATACAGGTCTGACCACACAATGCAGATGTCATGTCACATTTTATATCTTGTTGCATGGAACATTACCACATTAGACACATGCAGTAATCATGCTGATGTTTGTGCATTGCTGTACTTGATGCATACATTACTCCATATTTTCAGGTGTGGTACTCCTTACATGAGTATATATGCGTGTACTCCTATTCATGCAGTATAGCATACTGTTGTTATGCCCAATACACTGTTGCCCTGTTTGTCAAAGTTATGAATTTTGTAGTTATTATGCTGCTATTGACTCAAGAGTTCCACTGTATACATGGAGGGGATTAACAGCAATTTACAAACAACATTTCTCCCATGCTTCACAAATAACATAGTGAGATGGGTATATTTTTTGGGTTGCTCTGTCATGTCATACTCTTGCCCCTGTGCTGTATATGAAATGGTGGCTGGGTGTCACACTAAAATATTGGCTTTATGTATAGCATAAATTGGCAGTGATGGTGCCGTGTTATATCATCTAAGCGTGACTGCTATATATGGGCAGTCCTACTTTATATAATGCATAGACCACCCCTGTACCATTCATGTATACACCATGGAATTGTTTTATATAGAAACATTCAGGTATGCCTTCTTTGGCCTATGTTACATTTCCACATACGTTGCTTATTCACATACATGCCCATACTTTTGCAATTGGTGTAGATATGCACTGGTGTTATGCACATGACTCTGCACATATTCCGATCAGTAGATAAAACCCATTGCACCCTGGGATTGTGAGTATTTGCTGACTCCATGTTCATGTGTTGAACTGTTGTTGACAGGACTGTCCTTTAGTCATACAAATGGTCAATAATATATATATATATATATATATATATATATATATATATATATATATATATATATATATATATATATATATATATATATGGGTCCACTTCTTAATCTCGAAAGCTTATAATCTCAAAATTCAAAATACTGAGTCCAAAATCTCAAATGTTCAAAATACTGAAAACTCAAAATACTGAATCTCATAATATTGAAAAAAAACTACAGGATACTAACACTTACTATACTCCACCAGAAGTACATAGAGAAACAAATAAAAGACAAAGCATATTAGTCTACTCCAACTATTAGCAGGGGGCAAGCCCCCCTGCTCCCCCCATGTGGGGGCTGCACCCAGCACCCTGTCACTTAAATATATCAACTCCAAGATTGCACTTCGCTACACTAAGATGAGTTATGTTGTAGTACAGCAAATTATAAGGGAACACGACTACGGTTAAAGCAGGCAGTCAGGAAGCATGTAATGGTATGTTTGCCATTTTTTCTGTGGACTGCGATCTCGGAGTTGATGTATTTAAGTAGCAGGTGCTGCAGGGGGGCTTGCTCCCCTGCTTATAGTTGGAGAAGAGTAATATGTCTCTGTATTTAGTTGTGCTGGAATATAGCAAGTGTTAGTGTACTCTGTTTTTTCGACATTATGAGATTCAGTATTTTGAATTTTCAGTATTTTGAACTTTCGAGATTTTGGACTCACTATTTTAAATTACGAGATTATGAGCTTTTGAGATTAAGAAGTGAACCCATATGTGTGTGTGTGTGTGTGTGTGTGTGGCATCATTCTTGGTGAAGGTAGGATACTGCTCAAGGTCAGGGTCATACCTGCCTGGGCTACATAATCAGAGAGCTCCTCTATGTCTCTTTTCATGTAGTCCAAGGAGGTACGTCTCAGGTCGTTCACACCAGCGTGGACAATGACTGAGTCGTACTTGTACCTGCTGTTGAGTGACCTGAGTGCTTGCGTTATGTGGTGGATTCTAGCACCCGACAGGCAGCTTACTGTCACCTTCTCCTTACTCAATCTGGTGAGCGGGACGTCAGTGTGTCTGACTATGGAGTCACCCATGACGAGTGTGTCTGGCATTGTGTTTGGCCTTAAGGGCTGTGACAGTTTGGCACACTGACTATGTGGTCTATGCATTGCATGTGTTGTGTCCTGAGGTGGCAGTTGTTTGGGTGTCTGCTTTGGTGGCCTCTGCTGTTTTGGTAAATTTTTGATCAGAGCCTCCAAGTATGTCTTTATGTGTTTATGTGTATGATTTGAAGTTGTGATAGTACTATGTGAGACTGGGTTTGTGGTGTGTGCGGTTACCTTCTCCTCCTGTCTGGTCTTGCCAGTCCTATGTTGAGAGAGCTCAGCCTCCAGTTTGGCTATATAGTTGCATCTCTTGCATGTATTTGTGTTTTATGGGAGAAGGAGAGGGTTGTCTGTGTACATGAGGCAATTGTAACATTGCCTCAGTATTCCCAGATTCACCAGCTGAGCAGGAGAGGACACTAGCAACTGATCCCTCGACATGCTAGAAGGAATAGACAAAAACTTTAAAAAGACTCCGGGGGATGTGGGTGATCGAAAAAGGGGTTTTAGGCTGGTGGGGTACTATGTATAATAAAAGTGCTATATCCAAGTAAAAAAAATACTTTAGGAGCAAGTGCTAGGCTTTATAGATAGAGAATAGTCTACTTAAGAATCAAGTAGAGCTGAACTTTTTAGATATAGACTACGCTAGTTTGATCAGCAGTACAGTTCAAGGAAGGCTGTTTTAAGGGAAAATTTGAAGAGTGGACTTTAGGTAGCCCGAATAGTTTAACCTTGATTAACCGCCGCTGCTCTTGTGTGCTGCTGTGGCAACTCCGCGCTAAATCGTGCTAACGCGCACTTTAGCATGCTTTATAGCAGGGGGTTGAAAAGAGCTAGAAATTGACCCAAAATGGCCAATGGACTACTTTATTTCTGGCTTGTACCACTCCAAAATGGACGATAGGCTGCTCAGTGCTTCCCACTCCCACTGGTAAACAAAGAAGCTTCCTTTTGCCAAATATGGATATGGAACAGTTTCAGGAACCAAGACAAAGCCCAGGGATCAGCAAAGTCTGATACTGGACTATTCTAGTTCAGCAAGGCGGGAAAACAAGAGAGATTTTTTTTTTTTTTTTTTTTTTTTCAAATAGAGAAGAAAAAACATAAACAAACAGCATAAACAAACAGCCTGTGGAAAAAGGCAGTCATAGTAGCCTGAATTGTTATGCATGAATAACTATATCAACACAATCAGTAACAGTCAATGCTATCACCATTTTGTCTATGTGAGATGAAATATAGAGATAACTACTGTTATATCACTCTTAGTGGAAAGTAACTGTGCAGTAATGATTGCACAATTTATGGAAAATGTTGGAAAGCATCATTATCTATAAGCATACCGCAGACAGTACAAAGTAATGAAACATAAGCATGGGTTTATGTTAATTGAATCACCATTTACACATGTATTACTAAGCATTTGTGAATATCTATAACATAAATACAACTGCATACTATATAGCAATGTATGGATACTGTTAAGTATAGCACAGAATGTACACAATCACCAATATGTATGGATGTTTCATTACTGCATCTGTATGTGCTGTTCACTGGGGCTCTTTACATTTATCTGTAAACGTGCATATATAGAATCTCTGCTTTTTAAGGGATGTATATATGCCCACCTGGATGTATACAGGTCAATCCAATACCCCAGTAAGTTGCATACATTTTGTATTGATGAAAAATTTCTCTAAAAACATCAATTTATGCATGCACAAAGACATTTCTAAGTCTATAAGGAGACAAATATATCCTACCACAGCAGATGCCGCACTATATTTAAATCTACTTGTAAGTCAGGTATACCTGAAAGTAAGACCAGACATGTTCACACAGCATTTAAGTCCCATTTGCTCCATACATAATTAATGAGGTTCATTAACATTCAAGGTTTCAGAATCCCATTGGCATATGCCTGAGTAAGGTCTCCAAATCTGGCGTATTAATCAATAGGTCAATGTACCGAAAAGGTGCTCCATACAAGTGCCAAATAGGTATCATTAAATGGGGCCATATGTTGCATATGCCCCCTATTGTCCAATGTTATACTATCCTAAAAGTGCTACTTTTAAAATGTGATTTTGATATATTTACAGATCAGGCCAGTGCTACCTGCAAACTGAGAGGGACCTCAGTGAGCAATTTATGAAAGTTTGCTATGTTAACTTTATCACTGACATGCTGACCAATTGGGTTGAGGAAGAGAACATCCAGATGCTGATCATCCATGATGGAGTGAAGCATCACATGAGAGCAAGACAACAGAACATTACAATGCTCAACATTTGGAACTGGATTCTGAGGGATCACCAATGTTGCATTGTAATCTACTGGACTAGAGTGCACATTCATCACTGTTACAATGATCTGCATCAGACGGACACTGAAGATCTTCAACAGAGGGTTGTCAATGTGCAGAGACAACCAGCAGATGCCTGCAGTAAGTGTCATAATCTCCAGTGTAGCTGTACATTGCTATAGAAATCACAGCTATAGCTGTGATCCATATGCCATAAATATTCCTTTTGAATTCATTACTTAGCTGATTTGACACTTAGCTCATCCAGTTAATCACTAAGGGAATTGTGTGGGGGATCCCCATAGTTGTTATTTCTTTAAGATTGTTTTTGATGTACATACTATTGAGCATAAGAATAGTTTGTTTTCTAACTTATACAGTACATCATTTTACACATCCATTATGGCCGTATTTCACAGATGCCTATAGTGCCTAGGCCACTGATGACTAAGCATTTCTCCATTATCAGTAATACTACAAGACGATACCACACAATACTTCTGCATGTGTGAATACTAAGTCATACAGCTCTCCATTAGTCAACTCTGCTTTAGAAAATGAACATTGTTGTTAAATACTTGCTTGTTAAACACATTATTTTATAACAACTGCAGCTCCACATACTTAGCAGATGTTATACATTTAAAAACTTAATGCTATCTGACAGTTACACAACTGAAGTATGTGTGGAGCATGAAAGCCCATTTAGTCTATGTATCATATGGTTGCATATTTCTCCATTATCTATAGGGATACAGAAACAAACATCCAACAGCAGTTTGTTAGGAGAGAAGGTATTATGCTGTGTATTAACTCAACCTTTTAAGCAAAGGGCCAACATACATATATTGTGGCTAACTGTGGGTTCAAATCAACATAGAGGATAGTTTTCACTACCTTTCATCTGCCTGTGTAAATACTTTGAAAATGCTTCTATGGATACCTACATGTTCATGCTTTTAGTTATTTTTAGCATGTTTAAGCATATTTTGTTTATTTGTCAGATTACTACGAAGATATCATCTTGTGCCATCATCCCTACTGCATCCTGGAGGAGATGCTGAATATCACCTCCAGGAGAAGATTTCCAGGACCAGATCCGGGAGGTGATGACTGATGTATTTTGGACACAGATGAAGGCTTGGATGTGGAATTTCTTCCAGGATATGGTGCAGGTTATGTGAGACTCATTCAAAGAAATGGCCAAAAAGATAATTTGTGATGTTCAACCCCCATCAAAATGAGCCCTCAGGACAAGGGGTATTGTCTTTGTGATTCACTTGTGTACTGCTGCCACCATGATGTTTGTCATGCAAACAACTGGATTGCATAGGCACACCTATGCATGCAGAGAATATTGCTGGATTGCTTGTATGATACAGGTCTGACCACACAATACAGATGTCATGTCACATTTTATATCTTGTTGCACGGAACATTACCACATTAGACACATGCAGTAATCATGCTGATGTTTGTGCATTGCTGTACTTGATGCATACATTACTCCATATTTTCAGGTGTGGTACTCCTTACATGAGTATATATGTGTGTACTCCTATTCATGCAGTATAGCATACTGTTGTTATGCCCAATACACTGTTGCCCTGTTTGTCAAAGTTATGAATTTTGTAGTTATTATGCTGCTATTGACTCAAGAGTTCCACTGTATACATGGAGGGGATTAACAGCAATTTACAAACAACATTTCTCCCATGCTTCACAAATAACATAGTGAGATGGGTATATTTTGTGGGTTGCTGTGTCATGTCATACTCTTGCCCCTGTGCTGTATATGAAACGGTGGCTGGGTGTCACACTAAAATATTGGCTTTATGTATAGCATAAATTGGCAGTGATGGTGCCATGTTATATCATCTAAGCGTGACTGCTATATATGGGCAGTCCTACTTTATATAATGCATAGACCACCCCTGTACCATTCATGTATACACCATGGAATTGTTTTATATAGAAACATTCAGGTATGCCTTCTTTGGCCTATGTTACATTTCCACATACATTGCTTATTCACATACATGCCCATACTTTTGCAATTGGTGTAGATATGCACTGGTGTTATGCACATGACTCTGCACATATTCCGATCAGTAGATAAAACCCATTGCACCCTGGGATTGTGAGTATTTGCTGACTCCATGTTCATGTGCTGAACTGTTGTTGACAGGACTGTCCTTTAGTGATACAAATGGTCAATAATATATATATATATATATATATATATATATATATATATATATATATATATATATATTTATATATATATATATATATATATATATATTTATATATATATATGGGTCCACTTCTTAATCTCGAAAGCTCATAATCTCAAAATTCAAAATACTGAGTCCAAAATCTCAAATGTTCAAAATACTGAAAACTCAAAATACTGAATCTCATAATATTGAAAAAAAACTACAGGATACTAACACTTACTATACTCCACCAGAAGTACATAGAGAAACAAATAAAAGACAAAGCATATTAGTCTACTCCAACTATTAGCAGGGGGCAAGCCCCCCTGCTCCCCCCATGTGGGGGCTGCACCCAGCACAGACCCTGTTACTTAAATATATTCCAAGATTGCACTTCGCTGCACTAAGATGAGTTATGTTGTAGTACAGCAAATTATAAGGGAACATGACTACGGTTAAAGCAGGCAGTCATGAAGCATGTAATGGTATGTTTGCCATTTTTTTCTGTGGACTACGATCTCGGAGTTGATATATTTAAGTAGCAGGTGCTGCAGGGGGGCTTGCTCCCCTGCTTATAGTTGGAGAAGAGTAATATGTCTCCGTATTTAGTTGTGCTAGAATATAGCAAGTGTTAGTGTACTCTGTTTTTTCGACATTATGAGATTCAGTATTTTGAATTTTCAGTATTTTGAACTTTCGAGATTTTGGACTCACTATTTTAAATTACGAGATTATGAGCTTTTGAGATTAAGAAGTGAACCCATATGTGTGTGTGTGTGTGTGTGTGTGTGTGTGTGTGTGTGTGTGTATATATATATATATATATATATATATATATATATATACACACACACACACACACACACACACACACACACACACACACACACATACACATGCATACATACATATATTACCACAAGTTTTTATTCTATATTTCGTTGTACATTGTACATTGGCATGACATTATATTTGTGTATATGATACTAGTTCTTAGCTTGTGTACCTACACCACTTGCAGTTAGATGATTGCACATTATGGTTTGTGCAATTTCTGCATGGCCATGTTTACTGCTGTCAGCAATGCAGTCTACTCATGTGAAATACATCTGACATTTACTTCCATGTAGGTTGGGTTGACTTCAACACCATCCTATGCGATGTACACATGCATTTGAAATGTGTCTCCATACACAATTTTGTTCTGCTGTGTCATTTGCCTACTTAGCTTTGCTGACATGTCCTTCTTGATGTGGACCCTTGTTGTCCACCTCCATTCATCCTTTGTAGTTTAGGTTAATATCTTGCACATCTGCATGGTATATATTAACCTTCCTCTGCATTGTCATTCATTATTATATAGTTGTATTGTTAGAAGGCCAGCTTGCACCAACTCTTTTACCATTATACACATGCAGAATAATGCACACAAGTTGCAGACTATTGCTTGCAGTACATCCTTGTTCCTGTAATATTTGCATGTTATGTATTACCCAGGGAAATTTGTTGTATTTCATGTGCACAACCTGATAGTCCTTAATAGCATTAATTATAGATTTCATGACATATATTATTCAATGGCATATGTGTATTAACATTACTTTCCGATAGGCTCCTGCTAGGCCATTAAAGGTCAGACATATACGTCTACACCAGTGTGTTGCCTCTAACGTGGCATATGTCTGTGACATATACATTCCTCTATACGTTTGTTTGGGTTGTGTATACCTAATTGTATAAGGAGCAGCCATTTTGTTGCTTTGCTGTACTACAGCTCTTTGCCATGGAGCTTGGTTGCTTGCCTTTTACACACATGGTTGGATATTCTGTTCTGTCCTCTGCTGGTCTACTCCAACATTTCATGGGTTGAATTTGCCCATCCATGATGTTTCTTGGCTTACATTTCCAATGCTGACAGACTACTTGGATACTGGATCAGATAACCAACATCTACTGTGATCTCTATTTATTCCCTTATACCACGCAACTGCCATCAGTCATACACATACAGGTCTGACTACCACACAGTTTGCAACATGTCACAATGTAATAGTGCATCTGTGCATATGTATTTTTGCTTGTCTCCACAGCTGGTATGCATCCCTACCCTGTTCGACAACTTTCCATTGTCCATGTTGTAGAGTGTGCTGTTTGTGTAGCTTACCTTTCTTTTAAATCATTTCTTACACAGGCAGAACATGCATCCAAGACATATTTTTGATGACATCTTTGACAACCAAATCTTAAGAGTCTCAAGACTATGTACTGATGAGGAGGAATTCTTGGAAGAGCAATTCAATCTACATAGATATTTGAAGGATAGGGCCTACCAGGAAAATAATTTTCCACCAACATCACAGGTGCAAGCCTATAGAAAGCAAAGAGGTCAACCTTATTACTCAGAGAGATCTGAACAAACTTCATGGATACAGTCTAATGATACAACACCTCAACAACTTAGATGTATGCTTACTTACAGTTCAGACAATAGACAGGTCTGTGAAGTGATCAGGAAATTCTGGCCGATTCTGACAGCGGATGATAAAATAAAGAACATCATTGGAGAGAGACCCAGGTTTCTCTATAAGAATAAAAAGAACATCAAGAGATTACTATGCCATAAAGATGGCTTTAAACGTGGTGGTTCACTATCAGACTGCAAGGGTACGTTTAAATGCTGCAGATGCAAAGCTTGTTCTTACTTAGATACTAGTAATACTTTCCTCCACCCAGTATCTGGACGTAACTTTCATTTCGATGTTTATGCTGATTGTACTACTAGCCACATTATCTATTTGGCTACCTGTCACAAGTGCCAAGCTTTTTATCTTGGTAAACTGACCAACGACTGAAGGATCATATTCTACGACATGTCAGAGACATTGATCAGAAAGTTCCACATAATGCCTTAGCAGCACACGTATTGGTCCATCCTACGCATAATTTCTTGTTTAAAGCTGTGGAAGTGGTCACCCAAAACATCAGGGAAGGAGATGTCCACAACAGGACAGAATTAAGTGAGATCTTTTGGATCAATAATTTTAGAGCTAATCGACCCCCAGGTCTTAATACAATAGTACCTCTCAGACCTGTTCTAAAATCTAGAAGAAACTTCATTATAGGAGACAAATCTCCACTTTGAACATTTATTTTTGTCCTGTGCCTTTAAGAACACTAAAGACAATCAGCTACCAGCACTTGATTGTGTTTCCTTTATAAACAGGAAGAGCTAACCACATTTTTATACGATCTGAAGAAGGCATCTGCCGAAAGCGCTCATCGTTTGGACAATTTCATCTTTTCAGCTTTTTACGCTCCAGTGAAGTATATGTTTTTGTCAGCTTTGCTTACAAAGCAGCTATCAATTGTGCTATTAACTGTACTTTAACAACTTGAAGCCCAAAGTTGTGTATGTTAATTACTAGGCTAATTATTTCAGTGAAGCTTGCATTTTGTCAGCTTCTCTTTATAAGCTTTCAATAAATTGAGTTTTAACAGCCTGAAGTTTGAAGCTGTGGATGACAACAGTTCAGTGAAGTTTGCATTTTGTCAGCTTCTCTTTTTAAGCTTTCAATAAATTGAGTTTTAACAGTCTGAAGTTTGAAGCTGTGGATGACAACAGTTAGGATACTCAACTATTTTCAGTTCTTCATATTCTAGTGAAGTTTACATCCTGTCAGCTTCACTTTTTAAGCGATTAATAAATTGTGCTTTAACAGTCTGAAGCCTGAAGCTGTGGACGACACCTAAGGTCTTTTTTCTTTGTTCATTTACCTTTCTTTTATGTCTATTTCCAACATTTGTCTGTTACGTCTTGTAATACTTGTTATATATGTAGACTTGCTGTCCTTGTCCTCCTCTTTCCCTGTCTTTTCTTTTCCTTTCTTCAAAAAAAAAACTAGAGAAATGGGACCTACTCCCACAAATAAAAACTTGCCCATACTCCTCTGACTTTACATCAGATTTTCCTGTTCCATAATACCTCTTTTTCACAGAGCGTCTTCTGTGTGGAGACATGCGTGAAAGGGCCTACCTTCGTTGAAGGTTGTGCATCAGGGCTGGCAACTCGGCACGTAAAAATCTACTGCCAGTCATTAGTGGACCAGAGTTCCACTGTGGCGACCCCTAACCGGGAAAAGCCGAAAGACACAACAACTCCACATCTGCTTTTTTATCCACTAATTTCCTTGGGTGTATGCATTTCTTCTATTCCCCATACCTGTCCTGCACACATTGGTACCTGCTTTTAGCCCTAGCAAAGTGGCTGTGAATGCACTCACATTTATTAATGTTTTTATCAGAAATTTTACAGATTCTATTATATTCCATATTTTCTGGTGAATGCATTTTATTAGTACATGACTTACAGAGACATCAGTAGTTGTTTCTGGATCTACAGGCGAGATTGCTGTAGATTTCCTTTCATTTTAAATATCCTGCAGCTTGCACTGGGTTTGTATAATTTCTGTAGCTTTGTTAATGCACAGCATGCTTTTTGAGACATTTTTTATGAAATTCGGAGCGTCTGTGACTGCTAGACAGTGTGCCAATAATGCTGGTCAATTTTGTTTTGCATTAACTTATTCTAAGTTTACTGATTCATATTTACATATTACAGCCTTTTCTGCAATGTTTGAGAAGATATCAATAAAATGTACCAGATTCGATGAATGCTATGGAATCTGTCCCAGCATATCCTGAAAGCTTTTTGGTTTGATAAATTCCTATTAACTAAACTTTTGGTGTTGTTTAATGCTTCAGTTCTCAGATATGTACCCAAGTTTCAATTCCCACTTTTCTAAAGCTTATTAACAATAACTAAGAAACAGTCTGAAACAAATTTGAAAAATTGTTTCCCCTACATTTACAGAATTTATAAATACTGTCACTGTTTTGTGCCAAAAAGAAATGTCTACTATTAATACGAAAATGAAATAATGACAAACTGTAACTAGTGGATAAAACTACACTTAATAGAAAGATAGTAATCTGTGTTTATGTTTAATGTACATTGTGTAGTTGTTTAATAACACATTTACTGATGTATATAGCAAGAATTGGTGTAGGTACTTGTGTAAATATCTTACTTATTTTATTTGGTGTGTTTTCTTATGTATATAACATTTCAGTAAAAGTTTTTAAAAAAATTGGGATGATGTAGTCATTCTCCTCCTGCTAACAAAAATCCAGAAAAAAAGTTCTTTACTTCTACAATAAATAGAGTATTTTCTTCACTCCATGGAAGTGCTGTCTTGTAGACAGTGTAGCTGGTATTCATTGTCTGAGACATCACATATGCATACCTCTCAACTGTACAGATTTTTGAAGAATGTCCAGATTTTTGACTCAAAAGAAGGAGTTGAGTTTCAGACTTCACACTATTCAGAAAATTCATGCTAATGTAAAACTTGTTATGCTATCAACTTTCTAAGTTTGTAAGAGCAATATTTAAAAATTGTCCCTATTTTGGAGTCTTTGTGCCACTTTTATTATGGCTTTATACAGATTTCTTGCTCTAAGAGGTTGAGAGTTATGCTAGCAGTTAACTGTGAGTAGCACTGCTGGACAGATATATCATAATGAGCTCAGCATAGGACATTTGGGATGAATAAGCATAATCAGAGTTCTTTTTAAAAACATATCAGTTTATGGAAAAAGCATCAGGTATGTCAAATTCTGCATTAGGAACTTGTGAACTAGTCTGTAAAAGCCTTAAACTTCATAGGATCATAGGATCATAGGAGGTTACTAGGCTAATGACCCTAGGGCCCTTCCAAGCCTAGACAAGTTTAAATCTTATTTCTATGATCAGCACCAATCTCCCTGTCCAAGAAGGACACAGGTGGAACTCCCATGGTGAATTTATGGTGACCCATCTAATCATCCAGATTGTGTTTGAAGAGTCCAATGTGGTACTCTGTTTGACATAAAGAGAGAGTCTGTTTCAAAGGTGTAGTAACCTCTGGGAGACAAATCTGTCCCTCCAGCAGGTTCTATTAATGTCACATACCTGGTTAAGGCAAGTTACCCGTGTGCCATTTGACTTACAGATATGCAGCATTTCTAATAAAGCAGGGCCAAAGATTACCTTATATGCAAGGCAGATATTGCCTCTGAGTAGTCTGTATCAAACAGAATAAAGTGACAGTGATTTCAGATGATCATCATAGGACAGATTCTGAAGACCTTGAATTTTCCTTTTGAGGAACCTTTGTGGTCTCTCCATTTGCTGCAGGTGCTTGGAAAGGTACATACCAAAAGGGGTATTATACTCAATTATTGGCCTGATGAGGGAAGAGTACAGGGAAGTTATAACTTCTTTTTTTCTGGAGACAATTCCTTTCCTTATGAGATAAGCAACATAGAATGCCTTTCTTACCACTGTGGAGACATGGTGATCAAAGGTAGGGTTGCTGTCAGTCTGTGTGCCCAGGTTTCTCACCACTGAGTGCAAACTTAGGGTGTTGTTATTGATGTGGTACTTATCAGGAACATCGCTCTTACTGAAAGGTATGAAAACACATTTTTTTGCATTGTGTTTAAGGCCATGACTTTGGCACCAATCATTTGTTTGTGTAAGACCCTCTTGTAGGCTGTTGACATCATTCGGAGATTCTGTCACCACTCCCAGTTTGCAGTCAACAGCAATCTTTGTCAGCCAGAGACCTTTAGTTTTAGCTTGTACTTCGGAGAAATAGATTTCAAACAATAAGAGTTCCCAGGACTAATCCCTGTAAAACACCTCGTTACAGGTCTGCGGTTGGAGGTCAATTCCTCTGTTTTGACTATATTGGTTCTATCAGTGATCCAGTTAATGACCCATCTAATGATATAAGGGTTGATACCTAGCTGGGTGAGTTGTCAATGATGCCTGAGTGGGGGATAGTGTCAAATGCTTTGGCTAAGTTTAGATAGACTGTATACACAGATTTCCCCTCGTCAAGGGCCTTGTTGACTGTCTGGAAAAAGTCCACCAGGATTAACAGGCATTATCTCCCTTTTAGAAATGCAAATTGAGTAGGGTTAAGTGTTTGGCGATTACCTTTATCTTTGTTGATAAGGTCCAAGATGATACGCTCCATGGCCATGCAGATAATACTAGTCAGGCTAATAGGTCTATAGTTACTGGGGGTCTGTGGAAGCACCACCTTTGTCCAAGGGAATAACGGTGGCCTTTTTCCATTCAGCTGGCCCGAAACCAATGCTTAGACTATGATTGAAAAGAGTACTCAGTGGTGTTGCTAATTCTTGTTTGAGCCCATGTAGGACGCACCCTGGGACATCAGGTCCCATAGATGCTATGTGTTTGACCTCAGAGACTGTGCAGCATTTATAACTGAAACTTTGAAAAAAATAGAGGGTTTGATAATGTTTTATATAGGGTTTCCTTATGTGGACACCCTGATGGTTTTATTAAGGAATAGAAAGGGGGAAGATAGGAAAGACTGAAAAAGGGAAGATAAATAAAGAAGGGAACACAAAGAATAACATCAAGAATGTTTGTGCTGGAGGATGTGGGAGAAATGAGGCACCATGTTTTTGTTGGGGATAAATGCCCCTGTTTTTAAGGGTTTTTAATAGGCTAGTGCAGTAAGCAATAGTTAAGATGTTAATTTCAAGAAACTCAAACTGGCACCCAGCAAATAAACTTTAAACCAAGACAAAGTCAGACTTCAGATTTTTCTGATGAAGTCTGACTGAACAAGACAAAAACGTTGTGATTTCAAATGCATTCATGCTTTTAAACTACTATTAAACCAGCACAATGTTTGAACTGCAAGGCTGTACTGAGTTCCTTTTCTGTGGTACCTGACTTTGTCTTGGTTTTAAGATGCTAATTTACAAAGGATAAGGGAAGAAGGGCTGAAGAAGAGATGATGCAGGAGTCCCTAGTCCACTGAGCCCTAAACACTTCCACTGCCAAATGGTGGTACTAAGGAAGACCCCAATGTTGAGGGGAGGGGACCTGTGATGGTGCATTTATTGTCACCAACTGGAAGAGGGTGTCTTCAACACACTGAAGAGAGGCTTGAACAATCTGAATCCATCTGTCAACTACCTGCTCCATTATGTCTATTACTACTACCAAGTTCCAAAGCCTCCTTTTGGAGATTTTTTTTTCCAAATGCCTTTTTATTACATTTTTTCGCAATTTTTAACAAGAAAAGTACATACAAACTGATTGTAAGAATATTACAGGAAGAAAAGGAAATGATGAAACAACAATTGAAACAACAATATTACTACTAATTAGTAGGCTCCTGAGAGATGACTTGTGCCTGGTCTACAGGGCAGCCTCTGGCCCAGCCCTCAGGGATATGCTGCACATCCGCAAGTGAAATTGCACAAGTGTCACTCTCTCTAGGGATCTTAATCTAACCTGTGACATTAACAGAACATGCTGGAGAGACAGATATATCTCCCAGAGATTGCCATTACTCTGGAATAAACTTCCAATTCACATGAAGCAGAGCTTCTTACTGACTCTATTAAAGCACAACCTTGACAAATGGATAGGAGACCACAAATTCACCCCAGAGGAGGCACCCATGTCCCTCTTGGACAGGGGTAGTCAGTGTTTATCATAGATGCAATCTGTGAATTGCACCCATCTAACCAAAGACAATCGAGGCAAGTTGGGATTAACATGCCAAGGGTTGCAAGAGCTCTAGAACCACTAGCCTATTAACCTCCTATGAACCTATGAGCCTATAATAAAACTGCAGAGTAACTATATACATGATATACAATAAACTTTGTGCTTAGCAGTATGAAAATGTCAAGGACTTTTACAAAAAAAAAACTTCTTATGATCATAAACAATAGTAAGGATAATTTCTAAAGAATTACAAAAGGGTAAAAAGATAAAATCAATTGGATACAGAAGAACTTAGCCTGTTTGAATAATCATAGAAACATTATAAAGTATATTTTCATTGCTTATCCATAAAATTATTTTTGACAAAAAGCAATACAGTAAGCGTTAAACATTTTTATTACCCATTAGCCACAACATATTTATACTCTTGGTCCAATTCTTCATAATATATAGTTTAAAAAAAAGATGGCAATCAATAGAAACAGATCTTTCTTTGATAAACCAGCAGGAGGTACATGTAAGATCAAAAATTCTTTATTGTATATATTTTTGTTGCACCCCATAAATTATTTAGTTTTAAGATTTAACCAAATTTGCTATAAGTGTTTACAGTTCCATAAAATATGAATCAGATCTGCTTCAGGGTAATTACATAAAAGGCATGATGATGATGATGATGAGTTCAGAAAAAAGTTGTAATTCTTGTGGTGGTTAAATATGCTTTATTTAGAATCATAAATTGAGTATAAAATAATTTATTTTAGGAAGAATGCATTTATTATTTAGTACAATTGATTTTTATAATAAATCACAGGAAATGTTAGAGAATTTATATAACCAATATGAAGAGAATAGATAAGTATTATTATATTTGATTTTAGTAATTAGATATAGGTTTGGGTAATTATAATGAAGAGTTTATTTGCTTATAAGTATCATAGCTGTTATGATAAAAAATAAATGGATTAAATACATTATTTGATAAGTAACAGATTTGATTTAGAATTGGTAAGTAGACTTTTTGTAAGTCAAGGTATTTTCTTATATTTTCAGTTTTAAGAGGTTTAGCATTTATAAAATCAATAACATACTGGTTTATAATAAGATGAAAATAGGATAGATCTAACATTCAGTTGTTAAATTTCAGATTAAAAAAAATTATTTATTGGTTGTTAGAAGGTAAAACTGTCATGTATGTTTAAAATTTAAGAATATTCTAGAATAAAAGAATACTGTTAATAGTAAAGGCTGATATTGTGAGGTTTTTAAGGGTATTGTGATTTAAGTAAGGTACTGCTTGAAAATTTATTTTAGAAATGTTGAGGTAGTTATGCCATATTTTACACCAGAGGGGTTGCCATGCTTGAAGTTTGAGAGGTATGTTTAGAACTTTGACTAACCTTGTCACATTAATAATCATATAATATAGATATATATCAGGTAGACCAAGACAGTACAGTTATGTAAAATCTTACCATAAAGGTAGATGTCCTTGCCTTCACTGCTGCAGTATTCTTAACATATGAGGAATCCCTGCTGTGGAAGCCCGATGTCTGGCCAGTCTACCAAAGACTCCTGTTGCTTTAAAGCTATGCCAAACATCACCCAAATACTCCTTGCATAGCTTAGGGCATAAATGTGACATTCAGGCGTACCATAGTCAGAACTGATTGCCGCAGTAGGAACACCAGCCCAAGGAACCCGAGAGGTAACCTGTACATCCAGGAAGGCAAAGGACTAGGGAGAAGGATGGAGAGAGTAAATATGGCAACAGCGAAGGCAAAGACATCTACAGTTATGTAAGATTTTACACAACTGTACTTTGTCCTTAAATTCATTGCGGCAGTATTCTTAACATATGGTAGAGTGTTAAATTTCAAGTGGAAACTAGGGAGGGGGAAGAAGCAGAACAGTCCCCTAAAAAGTTACAAAGAACGGCACTAACAAAACCAGCCCTAGCTCTAGAGATGCCATTCAACTTGCAGTGCTTGGCAAAGGCATGCACATAAGTCTAAGTAGCTGCTTCAAGAACAGAATTAGTATCTAAGCCCTTGAAAAAAGCACCAGAAGATGCCACAGCTCTAGTAGAATAAGCCTTGACTGAAGAACAAGGGTCTTGCCATGAAAAGCGTAACAAAAAGAAATACCCTTAGAAATCCAAGAAAAAATTGTTTGCTTGGATACAGCAGGTGCCAAAGATCTAGAATGAAAAGAAACAAATAACTGATCACATTTTTTTAGTGCTATCTAAATAAACCTTGAGTTGCCTATGCACACTCAAAGTATTCCACACCCTCTCACTGTCAGAGTGCAGAAAGGGGAAACGTAATCAGATTAACAGACTGATTAAGTGATAGCTCATTAATCACCTTTGGCACAAAAGAAGGGTTAGTGTGCACGGACACCCTGTCCTCATGAAAGATCACAAAGAAGGAAAAGCCATAAGGGCCTGCAACTCAGACATCCATCTGGCAGAAATAAGAGCTAACAAAAGAACAGTCTTCCAGGAACAATGTTGTAAGGAAGCTGAAGCAGCAGGCTCAAAGGGAGCCTGAGTCAACTTATCCAAAACAAAATTAAGATCCCAGGGAGGAGGAACAGGCTTCATGAAAGGTTTAATATTAAGGATGCCTTTAAGAAATTGTTTCACCTCAACTTTAGAAGCTAATGGAGGAGAAAAAAGGCAGACAAGCAGAGATATCTGATAAGCAGGTCTTAATAGAAGAATAGGCCAAACCAGCATTGAGCAACTCACACAAATAAGAGAGAGCCAAAGGAACATCCACAGTAAGTTGGTCCAGGTTATGACAGAGACAACAAATAGAAAACTTCCTCCATTTGGATAAGTAGGATTTCATAGTAGTTGGTATCATGGCCTCCTGCAGGACTTACAGCACTCCCTCAGAAAAAAGGTGTCTAAGAGAAATCAAAATCCTGTCACCCACAGTGTCAGTTGAAGCATGGACAGGTAGGGATGGATGACAGATGCCTTGTCTTGTGAGAAATATCCACCCTGTGAGGTAACTTTGAAGTCAAACAGCTTTTCTTTAATATTTTTAATTTCATTGTTATTGGTTTGTACAACATGATCCATAGTTGACAGCTTGTCTTCTCATGTTGATATTCTTTGTTCCAATTTATCCATTATTTTAGATATGTCATGTAGGGTTAAGTTGACCTTAGATATCTGCTCAGAAAGTTGATGCATAGCCTGTTGAATAGCTACCAAAGGAGCTTTAAGATCATCTAAAACAAAAGTTTGTTCCATTTTTGATTTAGTAGAACTATTCCTTTTGTCTTTTTTGCTGATTTTAGGTCTTTTGGCTGAGCTCTCCTTTTTGGGAGTGTCCTTGTTAAAGTACCATGTTGTCTGAAAGAATACAGTAGTGGACAGATCCTTTGCAGTATCACACAACAGAAAGGTGATTAAAAATGACAGTAGGACTCTCAAAGCTACTTCTTGTCTGAAGTTATCTCTTTATTTGTAAATACTAATGTACAGGCAGATGAGTGCCAAACACTCCTGCCACTGCTGTGTTTCACTCCAGTGTTTAAACTGGCTAGAACTTTCCCAACATCTAACATACCTGCAACTAACCACAACTCATAAGCTAATCTATAAGTCTTCGACTTGTCCTGCCCTCTCCTCTCTGCTCACCATGTATCATCCAAATAGACCTCTGAGATCAGTCAATAAGATGCTCCTGAATATACCAAAACCTAACCTTTCTGCCAGTCAAATGCATTACCCAGATGCTATAGCAAAACTATAGAATAATATCCCTCTTTCTGTTAGGTCTGCTAGCAACCCTGAATGCTTTAAGACTTTACTGAAACAACAACTGGTCTCCCATTGGCTATGTACATGTACCAGCACTGACTATAAAAACCCAATATTCCTAGCTTTCCTATTTTTCCTGCCCATCTCACTTACAGCTTAGACTCCTCATATCTACATTCACTGCTTCCAGTTTACTAAGTACAATGTGTGCTACCCACAACACATAATCTACTGTATCAGTTACCTACCAAATCTATGCACTCTTGATGCCCATATAGCAGTAGCTCTAAGGCTGTCCCTCACTCTCAGAATCTTTAATCTGCTCCTCTCCAGCTTTCCCTCTCTACTGCAAATCTGCAATACTGTATTGTTCATACATTCACTATTATCCCATGCCATCAATTGTATTCTTGTTTGGAATGCATACTTAAACTCTAACATCTGTATAACTAGTATTATCTACTTTATTATATCAATCACTTATTCTGTAATGTAGTGTTCGTTATCATCGCTGCTTGAGTTCTGTATTTTGATTTTACTGAAAATGGGCTCATCCTGGCCCAGTAGACCTCCTGGTAAACAAATGCAAATAAATAAATAAATAAAATAAAATAAAATAAATAAAATGATGTGTTGAAGCTTGCAACAACATGCATTTATTTCAATTGTTTAGAGAGTGAGCATTCTTTGAGATATGTCCGCACTCAGGGGTAGTGTCATCACTGGGGGATGGATCAACACTTGGGGTTCAGTCTAGAACACTGCCTTGCCAAACAAGTTTTACCTGTTTCCAAAGACTTAATAGTTACATTTCAGTAAAGAAAGATAACAAATCTAATTAAAGCAATCTTAAGCATAATTGCAGCAAACTGTATTTAAAAAGCAAAATCAAGTCCATTAAAAAATGGCTGTAATAGAAACAACAGACTCAGAAGAAGGAATTAGAATGCTAGATTTGACTGACAACAGGAAAACCATCATTCCTGAATACATAGTTTTCTATTAACTGTGTACTGAACCTTAGGAAACTAGACCATCACAATTTTTACTGAACTTGAGGGAGGGACCAATATATCTCTATCTCTATCTCTATCTATATATATGTCTATGTCTATGTCTATATCAATCTATCTATCTACTGCATCTATCTATATGTATGTGTATTTATAATGTATATATTTCTTTTCCTTCAGGAGGGTGGTACAGTGATGTAGTGGTTAGTGTTGTCACCTGACAGCAAGAGGTTCCTGGTTCAAGTCTCAGCTAGGGTACTTTCTCTGTGGAGTCTGCACGTCCTCCCTGTGTTTGTGTGGGTGTGGAAGAACTACCTGCAGAGCTAGCTATGTAGTGGTGTAAACCTTGGTTCTAGATGATTCTCACTGTTAAAGTAATAGCCTGTCCCCATGTGCAAAAATGGGAAAAAGAGGTTGTGGATCTCTCTCTCTCTCTCTCTCTCTCTCTCTATATATATATATATATATATATATATGTTGTTTTCTTATTTCTCAGTAACCTGGATCAGTTTTTATAAAAAAAAAAGAAAAAAAGAGAAAAAAGATTAACGATATAACCCCAACAGCCTAAACAGGAGTATCTCTTATTTGGCTAAATGACTGCGAACTGAACTCCATGTCACCCAGAAGGCACTAAATCAATCCTTGATAATTAGCAATATCTAACTTCTTTTAAAAGAACACATCTAACACTGGAACTATTGTCTATAGGAATCAGCAGCTGAATGTAGACCTAACCCTCGCAGGCAAATCTGATAAAGGTACAAAAAAGCACCACCAGAACTGGCTTCAGGAAGTTGATACTCTTTCCTTGTATTTATTAATAGGTCAACATACCCAGCAATTTTTATTCTTTTTTGTTTGATCAGTTTATAATGTTTTTAGCTAGAAATATGATTTGTTGGAATGTGTTATCTGTGCCTAGGCAATACTTAGACTGATTTTATAATAAAGGAAAATAACTGTAATGCAGAAAGTGATAGAGTAAGGCACACGTTTTTTTTTTTTAATGTACTTAATTTTGGTTTTCAAGCACAGTTTGCTGCTGATTTTTTTGAGTAGATTTGTTATCTTTTATTAGATGCAATTGAAACATAGCTGTTAAGTCTTCAGAAATAGGTTAAACTGGTTTGGCAAAGCAGTGTTCTAGACCACACCCCCAGTTGGGATCCATCCTCCACCAATGGCACTTTTCCTGTGGGCGGACATATCTCAAAGAATACACTCTTCCTGAACAATTGAAATAAGTGCATGTTGCCTCCAGCTTTAACACATTATCTGAGCAGCACTCATCTACCTACAAAGTAATATTTACAAATAAAGAGATGCCATAAGGCAAAAAAGTAGCCTTGAGAGTCTTACTTTCATAACCACCTTTCTGTTGTATGGTACTGCAAAGAATCTTTTTACTACTATATTCTATTGGAGAACATGGTACATCAACAGGGACACTGCTATTTTTTTTCCTTGTAAGCTGTGAGTTTTTAAACTGGTGAGGTTTTTCATAGAGGTTTTTTGAATGGGTTACCCAATCACAAGAAGGGGGTTTAAAACCAGGATTTGGTTTGGAAGGCACTATTTGTTTGATTTTCCTTGTGTTACTAAACAGACTAATAAAGTCTGGTGACATCCTCATAAAAGCAATCAGTAAACCCAAAAGAAAAATCTATCAAGACTAGGCTTTCCACTGTGTGATTCCTTAAACCTCTTGTATTAGAGGAAACATGGGATACATGCCAATGATCCTTTCCTAGTGCTAGTAGTGACAGAGCTAGTGGGGTTTGGCTTTATTGGCCTGAATTTGGCCATTAATAGACTTAAAAAGAAAAAAGTCATGGACATTCAGAATTGCCATATAGCTGAAACACCTGGTATCCTTAAAGGATCATTTGAATATATTCCATGTTGCCTATAATAGAAGATTTAAGGAATAACACCATGGAAAGTCTAGCCTTGCTAGATTTTTCTTTTGGTTTTTCCTAATTGGATCCTCATAAAAGCAGGAATATTTAATGATGAAAGCATAAACCACTCTATTAGATGGGCCTGATGAAGCTCAGGTGAAAGCGTTATCTTAAGTATAGATCTACAGTGATAGCTCATGGTGTGTTGCCATATTTTGTTTGTTAAAAGTTAAAAATTAAAAATAAAACCTTTTAACTAAGAATGAGGTTCCACAGGCTGCTGAGCTGATAAACCCTCATGGGTCTTTCAGGAATATTTAAATATGGGACTAATCTCTAAGTTTTGTCACTGGCTCCTTGTTTTTAAATCTCCCAGATTTTCCTCCAATCAGCTCCCCTGGACCATCCCATTATTGTCTGTAACTGACTTTAAATAGATGACCTGATGAATGTATTGTATTAGAAAAATAACACTTATCCATCTAGCTACATAACTTAATAAACTTCTTTAGACTTCAACAAGGCATATTTATATTCTCTCACAGGGAGGGTATCAGAGAGAAAGTCTTTTAAATCTGCTAGCTAAATGATTTTAAGTGGATTAACCATTTGTACTCTCTTTGTTGTTATCAGGGGCATAACCAGCAATGTATAATTTTACTCAGACCTTATGCTGTTGCCCACACCAGCCACCTGTCATTTGAAAAATGTGCTCAACTCTCAAAATACATATAAAAACATGGTCTGTTTTCATATTCCCAATAGCATATACACAAAATAGTATTATAACTCAGGACTCAGTAACAGTTAAAACACTTAGCAAGAATGGTCTAATTTACTGACATCAGTTGCTAAACATTAATAAAGTACTAATGATAGGGCAAATTATTAGAGTTCAACCTTAAAAATAACTTGTGGTTAACACTGCAGGGATTAAGACAAACAATTTTAAACCAATAGGCAATAATGTAGAAGTCTGTTAGGGAAAAGATTCCTAAGTTCATAGAGCAGTTAATAACATTGATGTAATTTCCCACAAATGGGAAAGAAATTTTATCAGTATTGTACAAATTAGTTAAAGACACAAGAGTTCATAATAAAAAGAAATATATGGAAATACTGTGAAACAGTTAATGGTAAAATGCCGCCAGATGATAAAGATAAAAAAATAATTCTTACATCTCCAAAACTAACATCTTTATTGCTATATTGGCAACTTTTCAAATGGCAATTTATACACAGAACATACTTAACACTACACAAATTAGAACTAATATATGATAAAGAAAATAGATGTTGGATGTGTAAATCACAATCAGTAGCCAATTGCAACACATGTTCTATGAATGCCATTTACTTAAACAATATTGGGAAAGTATTAAGTATATGTAACAAGCACTGTTCACTGATAATTTCCAAAGTACAAAATCTCTAGTTTTGTTGAATATGCCTGTGCCGTCTTGTGCCAAGACAAAATATGTGATTGTGTGCATTCTTCTTGCTATTGCAAGGAAAAAATATTACACAGAACTGGAAATCTGTACCTCCTCCCAATTTTAAACATTTCAAGACAATGGTTTTATCAGGCTCACCATTGGGATTGAAAACAACCAAGAAAAGAACAGAATTCCCTACTTCCTTAAGCATTGCCTAGCAGAAAGTAAATCAAGTGCTGGAAACAGAAGACTGTGATAAATTATAATCTTATTCAAAGATGCAGTCAAAAAAAAAGTTTTTCAAGTATAGACATCCTGTGTAAATTGTTGGTTTTATAATGTTTGTTTTTGGAATTGTTTGCCCACTTTAAGCTTTGACTATGTAAATATTTCCTTGATATACAGACTGCATATATGTTTATGTTTCTGAAAATCAATTACAATTTATTCAGTAAAAGAAGGAGAAAAAAAGAAACTC
Source organism: Protopterus annectens (assembly GCF_019279795.1). Taxonomy (NCBI): domain Eukaryota; kingdom Metazoa; phylum Chordata; order Ceratodontiformes; family Protopteridae; genus Protopterus; species Protopterus annectens. The sequence continues at coordinate 205,011,942 of NC_056748.1, forward strand.
TAGTTTCAATTGTTTCTAATTGTAACACTAAAATAGCTACTTTAGAGGTGCATTCTTCTCAGGAAAGCATATTTTGCATAGCATTCTATAGTATACAATAGTTCCAAACATTCTGTACTGCTTGAACTATAAAGCTTATGAGAGATGCTCAGAAAAAAAAAAATACTCACTTGAGTACAGTGAATATGCCTAGCTACACCCTTGCTTGTTAATCCTGCCATGTGCTGAGTCACAGGAGGGATACCAGAGTTCACTCAAGCCATCTGGACTACCTCTGTTTTCTTTCTATCCATGGGGATGACTGTGACACAGAAGATGGTGGTACAAGAATAATTAGAGGTGGTGAGGACACTAGGTATTACAGGTATAATCAGAGGTGGTGTGGACACTGGGTATTACAGGAATAATCAGAAGTGATGTGGACACTGGGTATTACAGGAATAATTAGACGTGGTGTAGGCACTGGGTATTACAGGCATAATCAGAGGTGGTGTGGACACTGGGTATTACAGGAATAATCAGAGGTGGTCTGGACACTGTGTATTACAAATATAATCAGAGGTCATGTGGGCACTGGGTATTACAGGTGTAATTAGAGGTCGTGTGGATACTGGGTATTACAGGAATAATCAGAGGTGGTGTGAACAGTGGGTATTACAGGTATAATCAGAGGTGGTGTGGACACTGGGTATTGCAGGTATAATTGAGGTGGTGTGGACACTGGGTATTACAGTTATAATCAGAGGTGGTGTGGACACTGGGTATTACAGGTATAATCAGTGGTGGTGTGGACACTGGGTATTACAAGAATAATCAGAGGTGGTGTGGACACTGGGTATTGCAGGTATAATTGAGGTGGTGTGGACAGTGGGTATTACAGTTATAATCAGAGATGGTGTGGACACTGGGTATTACAAGTATAATCAGTGGAGGTGTGGAGACTGTGTCTTACAGATATAATCATAGGTGGTGCAGACACTGGGTATTACAGGAATAATCAGAGGTGGTGTGGACGCTGGGTATTGCAGGTATAATTGAGGTGGTGTGGACAGTGGGTATTACAGTTATAATCAGAGATGGTGTGGACACTGGGTATTACAAGTATAATCAGTGGAGGTGTGGAGACTGTGTCTTACAGATATAATCATAGGTGGTGCAGACACTGGGTATTACAGGAATAATCAGAGGTGGTGTGGATACTGGGTATTACAGGAATAATCAGAGGTGGTGTGAACACTGGTTATTGCAGGTATAATCAGTGGTGGTATGGACACTGAGTATTACAGGAATAATCAGAGGTGGTCTGGACACTGTGTATTACAAATATAATCAGAGGTCATGTGGACACTAGGTATTACAGGTATAATCAGAGGTGGTGTGGACACTGGGTATTACAGGAATAATCAGAAGTGATGTGGACACTGGGTATTACAGGAATAATTAGAGGTGGTGTAGGCACTGGGTATTACAGGCATAATCAGAGGTGGTGTGGACACTGGGTATTACAGGAATAATCAGAGGTGGTGTATACACTGGGTATTACAGGTATAATCAGAGGTGGTGTGGACACTGGGTATTACAGGTATAAACAGTGGTGGTGTGGACACTGGGTATTACAGGAATAATCAGAGGTGGTGTATACACTGGGTATTACAAGTATAAACAGTGGTGGTGTGGACACTGGGTATTACAGGTATAGTTAGAGGTGGTGCAGACATTGGGTATTACAGGTATAATCAGAGGTGGTGTGGATACTGGGTATTGCAGGAATAATCAGAAGTGATGTGGACACTGGGTATTACAGTTATAATCAGAGGTGGTGTGGACACTGCGTATTACAGGTATAATCAGTGGTGGTGTGGACACTGGGTATTACAAGAATAATCAGAGGTGGTGTGGACACTGGGTATTACAGGTATAATTGAGGTGGTGTGGACACTGGGTATTACAGTTATAATCAGAGATGGTGTGGACACTGGGTATTACAGGTATAATCAGAGGTGGTGTGGACACTGGGTATTACAGGTATAATTGAGGTGGTGTGGACACTGGGTATTACAGTTATAATCAGAGGTGGTGCAGACACTGGGTATTACAGTTATAATCAGAGGTGGTGTGGACACTGGGTATTACAGGTATAATCAGAGGTGGTGCAGACACTGGGTATTACAGTTATAATCAGAGGTGGTGTGGACACTCGGTATTACAGGTATAATCAGTGGTGGTGTGGACACTGGGTATTACAGGTATAATTGAGGTGGTGTGGACACTGGGTATTACAGGTATAATTGAGGTGGTGTGGACACTGGGTATTACAGTTATAATCAGAGATGGTGTGGACACTGGGTATTACAGGTATAATCAATGGAGGTGTGGAGACTGTGTCTTACAGATATAATCAGAGGTGGTGCAGACACTGGGTATTACAGGAATAATCAGAGGTGGTGTGAACACTGGTTATTGCAGGTATAATCCGTGGTGGTATGGACACTGAGTATTACAGGAATAATCAGAGGTGGTCTGGACTCTGTGTATTACAAATATAATCAGAGGTCATGTGGGCACTGGGTATTACAGGTGTAATTAGAGGTCGTGTGGATACTGGGTATTACAGGAATAATCAGAGGTGGTGTGAACAGTGGGTATTACAGGTATAATCAGAGGTGGTGTGGACACTGGGTATTGCAGGTATAATTGAGGTGGTGTGGACACTGGGTATTACAGTTATAATCAGAGGTGGTGTGGACACTGGGTATTACAGGTATAATCAGTGGTGGTGTGGACACTGGGTATTACAAGAATAATCAGAGGTGGTGTGGACACTGGGTATTGCAGGTATAATTGAGGTGGTGTGGACAGTGGGTATTACAGTTATAATCAGAGATGGTGTGGACACTGGGTATTACAGGTATAATCAGTGGAGGTGTGGAGACTGTGTCTTACAGATATAATCATAGGTGGTGCAGACACTGGGTATTACAGGAATAATCAAAGGTGGTTTGGATACTGGGTATTACAGGAATAATCAGAGGTGGTGTGAACACTGGTTATTGCAGGTATAATCAGTGGTGGTATGGACACTGAGTATTACAGGAATAATCAGAGGTGGTCTGGACACTGTGTATTACAGATATAATCAGAGGTCATGTGGACACTGGGTATTACAGGTGTAATTAGAGGTTGTGTGGATACTGGGTATTACAGGAATAATCAGAGGTGGTGAGGACACTGGGTATTACAGGAATAATCAGAGGTGGTGAGGACACTGGGTATTACAGGAATAATCAGAGGTGGTGTGGACAGTGGGTATTACAGGTATAATCAGAGGTGGTGTAGACACTGGGTATTACCAATGTCTGCAGCAACATTTGTCTGCTCATGAAGGTTGGTTGAAGAACTGTAACATGCAATTCAATAGATAATTGAATGCTGACAAGGCATGATGACATTAAATAAATGACAATTATTAATAAGTAAACCTTGTACATCAGCACAAAATGGCAATGAAAGCAGTGTACATGGTATGCATCCTACTCACCTCTTTATAAACATACAGAAGTGTATGCTATTTCATTATTAATAATGTTTTTAAATCACTGTTTTAGATGGTCAGCATCAGAAACAAACAGTTCCACTATACCAGTAAATTTGGATAAAAGCAGCAGAATGACTGTTGGGGCTGATGATGATGACTGTTGGGGCTGATGATGATGATGATAACAAAGTTACATGTATGAGGAATGTAACAGGAAGTGCTCAAGTTTAGTGGCAGGAACACAGACCCCTCAACATGTTAGTAAATCTGCAGCAAGTGACAGTGTATCACGAAGGCAGGCATATGATGGCATTACACTCAACCTTGAAAAGGAGAAACAACCATGCACCTCAACACCATTATCTCCAAGCTCACATGAACACTTACAGGATGATGACAGACATTCAGAGATAATAGCTTTCACACAGACATCTTTGCAGAGGGAAGCCAGGCGCAGGAATTTGTTAAAGCTACCCAAGGAAATTTGTAAACATGCTCTTCCCAACAGAAGATGTGCTGTGACATTGTTAGGGCTCAGAATGCTGCATCAGAAAGTCAGCTAGAAATGTAGAGAGTTGAACAGGATATACAGTAGGTGAGGATGTACAGCAATAATTGGAAATTGCACAGAGCTGGGATATTTCCATGACCTCATTGTACTGTAGTATGGCAGCACACCACGCATCAGTGGCCACATCCATTTGTACACTACCAGAGTCAAGCTGGAGTCAGCCTTGCAAGGGGAAGAGATCGGGGTACTATCCAAACATGTAGGGGGAGATTATATGAGAATACGTTTGCTTCAATGAAAAGTTCTGTAAGTAGTCTAGGTGAACAAGCACAACAAATTTCATGCAGGCCAAGTCAACACCCATGTACACCTAGCAGAATCACCCATCCAGTGTCAAGATCATGGTCACGCATCATTGTCATATCAGTGCCTGAAGGATCACATGCTTCAAGTAGCTCAGGACATCAGATCAACTCATCTTGCAATTCTCATAGTAGCCCCTCTTCAAAAGCACTGGCACCATCACTTAGCTTATCATTAGAAGATGTGTATGTCTCATTTGATCCTTAACTACTGTGAATCATGTCTGACAATTCTGTAACTTTACACTTTCACCTTCAAAGATACAGTTAAACGTTTAATGTGAAGGGGAATAAGATAAATATATATGTATTTTGGGGGACCATATTTTCGAATGTATACATTTCATCCCTGTACTAACTAAACCAGCATGGAAGGGTGAAAAAAATCTGTATGACGTCATTGCAGTCATTAACAGCAATGCTGTATGTATTACCATTCTTACAGATGGCTGTTACATACAACATAAAAGTATTAATGCACAACAATTTTCAGAATGGCGTAAAAGAATTACTGATTAAAATGACTATCCTGCCATGTAAATTTATACTGCTGCCACTTTACCGTCACCATTGTACAAATGTTATTTTTATGTCTCTAGAGTTACAAATTATTGTGAATGACAACATAAAAAATAATATGATTGCAGTACCACAGCAAACAGCATCTGGGAATAAATGGCGTAATATAAAAATAGTATAACATTTTCATTCAAATTTATATGATGTCTTATGTCATCACTAAACAGTAGTCAGTGAGCACTCGTGACTTTAATTAACAATATAACTAACTTTTGTAAAAAAAAAAAATAATAATTTTAAGATGAGTGACAATGTCAGATTAATAGTGACAGCAGATCATGCACCACACAGCATATCACTGCATGCATCAATTATACTCTCTGTACTTTTTTACAAGAAAAGAAACACTAGACTGAATGCCATGGTCTATAGTTCTGGACTAAATGATGCTTCTTTACAGGAGCAGCTGTATGCCGTGCATGAGCCTGCTGCATGGGGACCCTTGCTACTGCTGCCGGCTGGTCATCAGTAATTGTAGTGGAACTAGAACTGGAAAGTGCAGTGACATCATGTGTCACTTCACAATAGACTGGTGCATGATTATGTTATGCAGAACGCAACAGGTAGTAAACATACTACATGCAGTAGCTGGGCTATTTTAAAGGGCATCCCCAGACTCATCCATTTACCTGAAATGGCTCTTCAGGAAGCCAAAGACCCTTTTGATGACAATACACATATGGGATAGGGATGTGTTATTGGTGTCCTTTGAAGCTCCACTTGGATTTCTTCCTGGTGTCATGAGCCATGGCTCCAGTGGATGTCCAGCATCATCTGAAAATCCCCCCCCAAAAAAAAAAAAAAATAAAGAGAGAGCGAGAGAAAGAGAGAGAGATTGAGAAAACAGGGAGACAAAACATAGAAAAATATACACAAATCCAAAAATATCACAGTGTGCTGAATAAATGCTTTACCATACAGGAGCCAAGTCCAACAAAAACAAAAATGGTAAAGCAATATCAGGCTCTCATTCACTTTCATTGAACTTTTATTATAAAAAACATAAAACATAAGCAGTTTTGCAGTTCTTTTACTGCTTCATCAGATGTTCAACAAGCAACTAAAATCCATCTACTTATATACAAGAATACTAAATCATATGTTCAATTTAATTAACAGTTAAAAATACATGCCTTAATATAATTCTCATGTTTTATTTATTCTCATAAATAAAAAATTCTACTTATTCTCAAGCAGAATTTATAATATCTAAAAATGGAACATGTAAAATGAAATGTGAAATGAATACATTCATCTTACTTCAAAAAGAAAAATAAAACCAATTTTCAGCTTTGGGTGTTTTGGTCCCTTATTATTTAGGCCATACCCTAGATCTGCTCTTAGCCTAATAATCCACTTGCTCTCTAAGCATTCAGTTTCAGTTTCATTACGTATATCCCTTTTCTTAAGTTCTCTTCTATTTTGACAATGACTAAAAACATAAATTTATGCTCAGTTAAGTTTCTTTTGTATGTTTTGCTAAAGCAGTTCTCAAGGTAGCATTTCTAATATCATTCAAATGTTCACATATACTTTTCTTTAGCCGTCTGTCTGTTTTTCCAACATAATTTTTTTACAGACAATCCACATTGCCAAATAAACTATATGGGTACTATTACATGTTGCATTCATATTCAGTTTATATGTCCACCCTTGATCTTGGTGTAAAAATCCCCCCATGACATCTATATATTCACAATAGTTACAATTAAAACAAGGCTTTATACCATATTTTTTGATGAGTTCTTTTAACTTTGTCCATATCCTATAAGGTACTTAGTATAGCATAATAACTGTCTTAGCGATTTTTTCTTGTATACTATATTTGGGACTTCACCTGCTATATTTTTTAATTTGTCATTAGTAACCATAACATCCCAATATTCCTTAATTACTTATATTACCCCTTTCAAATCTCTAGAGTATAACACTGGTACCCTGCATTTATTTCCTTGTTGCTTTTTTGTAATAGTTGGAGGGTTCTTAGAGAAATAAGGTATCCCTTCATTGTCTCTAATCTTAACCATTTTTATTAGACAGTTATGCACTTTGTTTTTACTATACCCTCTTGCCACAGATCTTTCTTCTTAGTCCTTTAACACTTCTCTAAAATTTTCATCATTGGCATTTACTGGAGATATCCTCAGTCCTTGCCCTTTCACAACATTATTAAAAATGAAATGGGGATGCATACTACTCCTGCACAAATAGTTATTTTTTTATGACAAGGCTTTCTATATAGCATGGTAACCAGGACATCGGAATAACTTATTTCTTTCTCTGAAAAGTTCATTTCAAATCTCAAAGATTTAGTGCTGCCATTTAAATATTCAACAATTTGGTACAATTCATCTTTAGTGCCTTCTCATATCAGGAACAGATTGTCCACAAATCTACTATATAATTTTACTTGTTTACCCATGGAACTTTTAAACACGTGCTCCAATTCCCAAATTAACATGACAAGATTGGCATAGCTATTGGCGCATGAACTGTCCATAGCTACACCATCTTTTTGCAAAAAATACACTTTGTCAAATAAAAAAAATGATATATAAAATCACCTGTATTAAACTCAAAAACAGATTAATTTTCTCTACAGAGAAACACTTCTCAAAATTCAAGAAATTTTTCACCCACTCAATTCCTATTTGGTTAACTATGACCGTGAATAAAGATTGTACATCCATAGTTACTAAAAGCCAGTCTCCCTTCTTAAAACTCGCTTGAGTATATTTAAACAAATCATTCAAAAATTGTCATGAGTCTTGTAAAATATGGGTATTATTCTCTAGAAGTGGTCTCATGTTTTTTTTCTACAAAAATAGACATTACTTCAGTGCACCACTTCTCGCCTGCTACAATGGGTCTCAATGGCAGAGATGCAGGGTCTTTGTTTATCTTTGGTAGACCCTGTATAACCAGTATTTTTGGTGTTTCAACATAAAAATATTCATATAAGTGTTTATTTACTTGCTTATTTTCTAATAACTCTTTAAGCCTATCCTTTACATTCTCCATCATTTTTTGTATTTCAAAAGATTTTAACTGTTTACAAAGTCTTCCGTCATTCAACATACCTTTAATTTTATTTATATATCATTTTGCGTCCATGACTACAGTTGGCCCACCTTTATCAGCTGGGCGAATTATTAAACGTTCATCATTCATCAAATTCACCAAAGCTTGTCTTTCTATATGTGTAATATTGTTGTAGCCTTTCTTACTTTTCATATTATCACAATGTTAAAAGAGCAGCTTCTCTTTTGAGCAATAGCAACTGTTTCTCTCATTCCGAGGTACATATTCCAATTCAAGGGCTGGAATACCTCCTTCTGCCATGGCTTCAGCATACAAGTATAGAAAAACAAATGCACAAATCCAAAAATGCCACAGTGTGCAGAGTAAATGCTTTACCATACACGAACCAAGTCCAACAAAAACAAAAATGGTAAAGCAATACCAGGCTCTCATTTGCTTTCACTGAACTTTTATTATAGAAAACATAAAACATAAGCGCTGAATGTTCTGTGGGTAGTTATATGTTTAGGAAACCTAGCACCTATTTGTCAAATGTATATCCCTTGGTAGAAGCTTCAAGAAGTCGTGTATTAATTATTCATATAAATATTGTGATAATGTGAAAAGTAAGAAAGGCTACAAAAATATTACACATATAGAAAGACAAGCTTTGGTGGATTTGATGAATGATGAAAGTATAATAATTCGCCTACCAATAAAGGTGAGCCAATTATAGTCATGGACACAAACTGGTATACAAATAAAATTAAAGATATGTTAAATGATGGAAGATTTTATAAACAGTTAAAATCTTCTGAAGTACAAAAAATGATGGAGAATGAAAAGGGTAGACTTAATGAGTTATTAGAAAATAAGCAAGTAAATAAACACTTATATGAATACTTTTATGTTGAAATACCAAAAATAGCAGTTATACAGGGTCTACCAAAGATATACAAAGACCCTGTAGCTCCGCCAACTAGACCAATTGCAGCATGTGAGAAGTGGTGCACTTAAGCAATGTCTATTTTTATAGAAAAAAATAACATGAAACCTCTTATAGAGAATAATACCCATATTTTACAAGACTCACAACAAATTTTTAGTGATTTGTTTAAATATACTCAAGTGAGTTTTAAGAAGGGAGACTGGCTTTTAGTAACTATGGTTGTACAATCTTTTTTCACAGTCATTCCTAACCAAATAGGAATTGAATGGGTGAAAAATGTCTTGAATTTTGAGAAGTGTCTATCTGTATAGAAAATTAATCTGCTTTTGAGTTTAATACAGATGATTTTATATAACAATGTTTTTTTTATTTGACAAGGAGTATTTTTTGCAAAAAGATGGCATAGCTATGGGCACGTCATATGCCAATAGCTATACAAATCTTGTCATGTTAATTTGGGAAATGGAGCATGTGTTTAAAAGTTACATTGGTAAACAAGCAAAATTTTATAGAACATTCGTGGACGATTCTTTCCTGATATGGGAAGGCACTAAAGATGAATTTCATCAATTTGTTGAATATTTAAATGGCAGCACTACATTTTTGAGATTTGAAGTGAACTTTTCAGAGAAATAAATACATTATTTTGATGTCCTGGTTAAGGTACAATCAAATGGGACTTTAGATACCATGCTATATAGAAAGCCTTGTCATAAAAATTATTTGTACAGGAATAGTATGCATCCCCATTTCATTTTTAATAATGTTGTGAAAGGGCAAGGACTGAGGATATCCCAAGTAAATGCCAATGATGAAAATTTTAAAGAATTGTTAAAGGACTTAGAAGAAATATTTGTGGCAAGAGGGTATAGTAAAAACATAGTGCATAATTGTCTAATGAAAAGTGGCCAAGATTACAGACAATGAATGGAGACCTTATTTTTCCTAAGAACCCTCCAACTATTACAAAAATGTGACAAGGAAATAAATGCAGGGTACCAGTGACATACTCTAGAGATTTGAAAGGAGTAATAGATGTAATTAAGAAATATTGGTATGTTATGGTTACTAATGATACATTAAAAAATATAGTAGGTGAAGTCCCAAATATAGTATACAAGAAGAAAACAATCACTGAGACAGTTATTATGCTATTCTAAGTACCTTATGAGATATGGACAAAGTAAAAAAGAACTCATCAAAAAAATGTGGTACAAAAGCTTTTAATTGTAACTATTGTGAATATATAGATGTCACAGGGGAATATTTACACCCAGATCAAAGTAGGACATATAAATTCAATGTGAATGCAACATGTAATAGTACCCATATAGTTTATTTAGCAATGTGGATTGTCTGTAAAAAAATTTTAGGGAGGAAAAACAGACAGATGGCTAAAGGAACATATACGTGAACATTTGAATGATATTAGAAATGCTACCTTTAGAAGTACTTTAGCAAAACATATGATAGAAACTTCATCTGAGCCTAAATTTAAGTTTTTAGTCATTGACAAAATAGAAGAGAACTTAAGAAAAGGAGATATATGTAATGAAACTGAATGCTTAAAGAGCAAGTGGATTATTAGGCTAAGAGCAGATGTACGGTCTGGCGTAAATAGTAAGGTACCAATGCAGCCAATACTGAAAGCATGCCCCCTTTTTAAATAGTTTTTTTTTCTTTTTGAAGTAAGATGAATGTATTAATTTCACATGTTTCATTTTACATGTTCCATTTTTAGACATTATAACTTCTACTCATGAGAATAATAACACACTACCCAAACGACACAGGAACCAGTGAAAAAATCCAATCGCTAGTATAAGACTTGGCAAATATCTGCACAGCTCGAACAGAGAATGAAAACGTAAAATGCGATCCACACGATGAAACCAGTTAAATAGTTTATTGTAAAATCCACACCACAAAGTTAAAATTCCAGTTAAGCGCTTTCATCTGTAGCATACAGACATCATCAGAACTGGATAAACTCTTCCACAGCATCATTTAAATAAACTTTTTGGCGCCAAAAAGAAAACTTTTAAAAAGACAGATGACTCAATAATTGTTCAAAAGCAAAAATAATGGAGGAAATAATAAATAAAACTTTTCTTAATTGAATAAAACAATATAATTGCTCTATATAATCAGCAAACAATTAATATTCAGAAAATAATATGCATAATATTCATTGATGATAAAATACATTAATAATATCAAAACATATACTATAAAATAAATATACTATTCTAACTAAAATGAAATACTAAGTCATAATCAGGAATGGCTTGATACTGATAAATTCATTGATGCCAGGTGATCTAGTGGCATCTGTCAGTATCTGCCATTTGCTCTCTTTCATAGCTAATAAAGCTTTCCAATTCCCCCCATAAGCCATTGTATCTACTTGATCTATAATTGCAAATTTTTAAAATGTGATCGGCGTATATATATATATTATTTTATATATTTATTATTATTATTTTAAACTTTAATCTTATAAATAATTCATCTGTCATAAATAAAAAATTTCCAAATGTCTCTCCATCTCAGGTGGCATGAAGAATGCATTGCAGGCAGTTTAATATAAAACATAACATTCCTGCATTTTTTGCAAAGTCTGCTCTGCATTGTCTATTGATATTATTAATATCTTCTAACTTAATACTAACAACTTCATTGATAGCACTATATGACATACAGGGCCCATTTCTTTTTAGTTAATATTAATTCCATGCTAATTAGATGAAATTAGGCTTCTTTAATAATTTTTTTCATCAAATATTGCTTTTATATAATTATAACGCCTTCCCAATGCCTGGTGTAATATTGATTTTTTGTCATCATCAAATTCAATCACTGCTCTCTACATATACTATATATATGTTATACAGTGTATACATCAACACATTCAACACTTAAATAGTTATCTGACATTAATACCATCATTACTTTCTTTGTTTGTTGTTGCTTTGCATCCTTTGCCCATTAAAGGTAAATAAGTTAAATATTCTTGCCCCATTCTTTTTTTTAACATATATTTAAAGCTGGCACATTACAATAATCCTGAAGACATTATATAATCATTTGAGTTCATGAATCATAACTTCTCTATTTGATGACATGCTTGATGACATTTCTAAAGGTAAATGTCTAATTAAACACATTTAAAACAATAATGTGGGGATGGCAATATTCCTATATTATATATTTATTTGTCAGAATTTCTATTGATTTATATATTATTGAAAATTCCCCCCATTGATTGAATGATGTATGTAAAAATAATCAATACTTGTCTGGTACCTAATAATGTTGTTTTGATAATTTAAAAATGCATTTGACATTGATTTATTCAATTAATAGCATTGATGTATTCTATGAAGTGATTGATCTCCTAGATTGGGCATATTTGAATAAATAAATAAAATAAATATATCTGAAAAATATCTTTGGTTAGATAAAATTCTTGGATAAATAAAACTCAATTCCCCAAATTATTTTCCCATTCTATTGTATTTAAGTTGCACCAATGGGGCACTCCACCTTAGGGATACATGAAAAGTGCACAAGTGTATCACACAACCCCCATTTAGACCCATTGTCTCTGGAACAAGATCTAAAACATATCCTTTGGGAGTGGCTATCGATAGATGGGTCAAGCCGGTTTATGATAATATTACACACTTGATTAAAGATTCATGGACCTTTTTGAGTCAGCTTACACCAGATATTTGGAACATGGAACTTATTTTTATCACTATAGATGTAGTGGACTTATTTTCATGTATCCCTAAGGACATTGGATTGGAATATTTTAGCAATAGTCTGAGAAAGTTTTCCAACATGGATTGGGACCGTATTTGTTTAATTACAAATATTATGGGACTAGTCTTGGACCACAATTGTATTCACTTTCAAGGTGAATACTTCAGACAAACTAGAGGTGTGGCCATGGGAGCATCTTGTGCTCCCGTTTTTGCCAACCTAGTTATGTTAGAATGGGAAACGGAATTTCTTTTCAAGAGTAAATTTTTCCACATATAGTTTACTACACCAGATATTTGGATGATTTTTTTATTTTATGGAGGGGCCCAAAGGAGATGATCATCTCCTTCATAGAATACATCAATGGTACCACCCATTTTTAAATTCACTTACAACATTAGTGACAGTGGCATTGTTTATTTAGACACTTACATTAGTCATTCAGATGGGGTTTACATCTCAAATATATAGGAAGGAAACCTTCTCAAATGATTATATAGAATATAATAGTTACCATCCCCCCATGTGTTTAAAAATGTCTTTAAGGGACAATGTATTAGGGCAGCCCACATGTCATCAAATAGAGAAGTTATGATTTATGAACTTGAACGAATATGTAATATGTTCAGGATGCGGGGCTACCCGTCAGCCTTATTGTCGCACGTAGTTAACTATGTTAAAAAGAATGGGGCAAAAAATATTTACCCTTACTGGGCCGACCATTAAAGGATGCAAAAAACAATAGTAAGAATGAGGTATTAATGTCAGATGTTTTTAACAATCGTGTCTGTGTGTTGATGTATACACTGTATACACAATATATTAGAAATATAGTAAGACAGCATTGGAATTTGATCATGGTAAATGATGACACAGCTTCAATATTGGGAAGGCATCCCAGCTTTGCATATAAAACTGCACCCACTATTAAAAAATTATTAGAGAAAGCGTCTAATTTCTCACATATTAATAGGAAAGTCTTGGGCACTAAAATATGTAGGTCCTGTAAACAATGTAGTGCTATCAATGAAGTTGTTAGTATTAAGTTAGAAGATATTAATAGGACTTTGGTCAAATGCAGAGCAGGTAATTGCAATACTAAACAAGTTGTATATGTTGCCACCTGCAATGCCTGCAGTGCATTCTACATAGGTAAGATGGAGAGACATTTTAGGAAACGTATTTATGAGCATATTTATAAGATTAAAGTTAAAGATAAAAATAATGCACTTTATAAACATATATCAATTTATGACGATTCACATTTTTTCATATTTGCAATTATAGATCAAGTAGATACAATGGCTTATGGGGGGAATTGGAAAGCTTTATTAGCTATGAAAGAGAGCAAATGGCAGATACTGGCAGATGCCACTAGATCACCTGGCATCAATGAATTTATCAGTATCAAGCCATTCTGACTTAGTATTTCATTTTAGTTAGAATAGTATATTTATTTTATAGTATATACGTTTTGATATCATTAATGTATTTTGTTATCATCAATGAATATTATGCATATTATTTTCTGAATATTAATTGTTTGCAGATTATATAGAGCAATTATATTGTTTTATTCAGTTAAGAAAAGTTGTATTTATTATTTCTCCATTAGTTTTGCTTTTGAACAATTATTGAGTCATCTGTCTTTTTAAAAGTTTTCTTTTTGGTGCCAAAAAGTTTATTTAAATGACGCTGTGGAAGAGTTTATCCAGTTCTGATGAAGTCTGTATGCTACAGATGAAAGCGCTTAACTGGAATTTTAACTTTGTGGTGTGGATTTTACAATAAACTATTTAACTTGTTTCATCGTGTGGATTGCATTTTATGTTTCCATTCTCTGTTCGAGCTGTGCAGATATTTATCAAGTCTTATACTAGCGGTTGGATTTTTTTACTCATGAGGATAAATTTAATTTTTTATGAGAATAAATAAAACAAGAGAATTATATTAAGGCATGTATTTTTAACTAATTAACAAATTGAACAAGTGATTTAGTATTGCACATAAGTAGATGGATTTTAGTTGCTTGTTGAACATCTGATGAAGCAGTATATGAACTGCAAAATTGCTTATGTTTTATGTTTTTTATAATAAAAGTGCAGTGAAAGTGAATGAGATCCTGGTATTCCTTTACCGTTTTTAATAGAAAAATATTGTTTAGTATTCAGCAAAACACTTTAAGATGAATAACTACTGAAATGCAATATAAATAATATATATATTTTTCCACTTACAGACAAGAAGTCCGGGCATCCTACTATACAGAAAGAGGTGGTACATCCAGTTAGTATGACATATATGGGAATTGTGTGCACTGCCAGGATACTTGGCAAAGACATTGATGTATCCTCATGCATCATACACTACCTGACAAATGATGCTTCTTATAGCAATAATACTCAACCTGTGGACCAGAACAGGTGCTTACCTGGCAAATGATGCTTTTTATAGCAATAATACTCAACCTGCGGACCAGAAGAGGTGCTAATTGCATCATGAGTATAATTTATTGTACTGAGCATCTCAAGGAAATGTGCAACCCCCCCATAAAAGACACACATGGTCTTGGCTTGGCTCTGAGGTGACATTGGAAAATAGATTTTATGATCCACATGTGCCAAGAGTACATCCCAGAACTGCTTTGGTATCCTAGAGGCAGTGTGTTCCCAGTGTATCTCTGGAACATCCCTGTTGCAAGTTTAGTGTAGGCTATACATACAGATACAGTCTACAGAGATAGGAAGTCCATGCATTCCTCTAGTAATCCTACTGGGGTCAAGCATCCTCACTAAGACCCTTATTATGTCCCTGTCTACTCTAAACCTATCAAGGATTTCTTGATCGTCAAAGTTATAATAAGTTATCTATTTTTTTATCTTTTCTCCTTCTTGGCTGGCAAGCATTTCTGGGCACAAGAAGTTTTGTCCCAGCTAAGAAAAGGAAGTCACACCTGGAAATACAAAACTAGCAGGAAGTGACAGCATCATTATGGATTGCAACTCGTATAGATTTGGCGAGACTTCCCTTTATATAATGTAGCTGCAGATAGTGTAAAAAAATGCAAGCATTCACTGTGAATCACAAATGTTGAAAGGAATACTTCAATAGCATATACTGAGTTACATCATTTCCCTTTTATATTTACTTATTATTACATTTAGATGTGCTCATTCATGGTCATTGTACATTTGCATAAATTGCCTCTATGAATCACAGCCCAGCTGCGATCATTTACGGACTTTGCAGATAGCCTAAACACATTTGCATAAATGACTATGAA
This sequence comes from Protopterus annectens, assembly GCF_019279795.1. Taxonomy (NCBI): domain Eukaryota; kingdom Metazoa; phylum Chordata; order Ceratodontiformes; family Protopteridae; genus Protopterus; species Protopterus annectens. Next base: position 205,027,950 of record NC_056748.1, read on the forward strand.
TACCACCATATGTTTAGATAGGTGGGATATGTACTGGCAATTCAAGGTGTCACAGTCCCTGGCTTATATCATTTAGTTTTAAAAGGTTTTTGGAAGAACGCTTGTTACTTTTTGTGAATGCACTAAACATAAACATGGCATTTTCATTGGCTATATGCTGAATATTAAAAAAGTAATAAAACACGAGGAATGTTTTTAAAAGCATACTGAATGTTAAACTTCTCTTCATTTCTCTAAATGAATGCATATACATGTGCCTATGCATGCACACATATAATTATGTTTTTGTTAGCTGTGTAGATTCACTGTGGATTACAAAACAGCTTGAAGTAGCTTGCTACAATATGCATTAACTCTGTACCCAATTTTTAGAAAATGAAACTGGGAAACCTCAAGTTGCATAGGCTAAAGGGGGTACCAGGAGACCTACACTTGGTTCAAGGACATTAATTGATTTCCATATGCTATAACACTTTGACAATTGACACTGTCACTAAAAAACAATGTCAAACTTGAAAGTATCAGTGTAGCTCATTAAAGTCAATGAGCAGTTGTGGTATAGATTAAGCCCCTCTATATATAATAACTGGTACCACATGCAGCACATGGCCCATCTGACAGCAGTACCCATTGCTGCATGCAGGTGAAGTGGTACTGTAGGATGTGAGAAGCAGGTGGAAGGGGAATGCCAAGGACTGTGTACATGCACAGTAGTTATTTTACAAAAGACGTTTACATTTCAGTGCCTGGGAAATCTTTAGTGTGCTTGGTTTTGCATCATTAACACACTCTAGAGCATATGCTCTCTGTCCCTTTGGACTTAAAAAATGCTTTCATGACACCTGTGAAGAAACAGAAGCTCAGAATAAGTACAGACCCTAAGATTTAAATAAAGTGATTCAAACAGAGCATTATCCTTTCTGAATGGCTGGAAAGGTTGCTTCAACTACACTTAATGCCAAATGCTTTTCTTAATTAAATGTTAATGAGAATGCCTGTCAAGTTAAGCTTGATGAAGCAGGGCTGAAGTTACATTTTTCAGTGCATCTGGTAAAGCTGATAGAAAGACTGAAATATTATATTTTATGCAATTGAACATAAATATGTCCCAGAATTGAATTATTACTTTGAAGTTCATGGGTTTTATCTTAATAATGGGAAGCCTGAGCCCATATATTGAAAAAGGAATAGCCATGGTGTGTATGCAGAAACCAAATCACAGGGGACCCTTGGTGTTATTTCATTGCAATATATAATATTTGGTTGAATTCAGACTGAACATTACAGAGATTATCATAGCTTTAAGGAGATTTCTAGAACATGATGCAGAATAGAAAGGGTCACAGGAAAAAATACAAGAAAAAGTGAAATGCAGGCAATAACTGCAACTACATCACTGACCATGAATTACATTTATGTATCTAAATAAGTTGTGCTGCACAGCCCCCTTCCTAATACAAATATAATATGCTTGGCAGCTTTGGTAAATTATTCTTGTTTTACTGTTTAGCATTTTGTATACAGGCACACCCAGCTCAGTAACATGACACAGGGGATAGATTCCCATTTGCTTCCCATGTAACCCAGGTTTGTTTGCAGCCACAGTACTGAGAAAGCCAAGCAGGGGTGGGGGAGGAGGTGGAGCATTCTCCTCTCTGGGGGCAGGGACTGGTTGTGCATACTTGGAGGCACAAAGAGCTGTTGTCATGTCTCAAGGGTGGGGCAGGAATGCTAAGAAAGAACATCCCTTGCAGACGTGAGATGTCCTCCACTGTCATATCATTGCATACCTCTCCCCTACATTTCTCTGGGTGCATGTGGTAGGTATGGGGAAACTAAAGGAGAAAACATCACACCCCACTTGATGGCTGGCTGAATGATGACCCTCCCGGTTAACCGTTTCTGCAGAGATGGGGAAAAATAGGCTGACTAATTATGGAAGCATCTGACAACTAATAGATGCTGGGGGATATAGAGTCCAAAAGATAAACAACTACATAAAATAACACCTATCTTTTTTTAATCTATTTTATATTTCAGATAAGTTCATCCTTGCCTGGATTGGAAGTGGACCATAGCAAACAAGAGCCCTTGTAGTTCATTCTTCTTCTCCTCTCAAAATAAAATAAAACAAGCTATTGATAATAAATAAATTTGTTGTACAAAAAAAATCATATTTTTTTTCCTTGTTTTTTCTGATAGTTTCAGTCTCTAGCTGTAAGTCACACAACTGAACTGTGTCTGTAATGCTTACTTTTGACATTTTTTATCTTTATATTCATACCAGCAAATGTTCTTTAATTTTACCTGTAGCTGTGCCACTGTTCTTTTGCATTCATTTTAAATTCATCAGCGATGAACATAACATAGAAGATTTTATATATTCTGTGATCAGCAATTATTCTATGTAAATTTCCAAAAGATTTGTGAAACAGTGCAGACAGCAAACTAGTATCATTAGATTATAACATCAGACATCTGCAATGTTAGTATTTCCACAATTCAAAGAGTGAGTAATACTGGTAAAGTCCCTCAAACCTGAAAAGGATACCATCACAGCAAAGCATAGCATTGCTGGCATACAACATAGAGATATATTTGAAATAAATACAGAATATAGTAGAGGAACGGACAAGGGTGACTCAGAATGTGGCTTGGCAGTCTTGCTCTGCAGTACAAGGAGTCTGGACAGCAAGATAAGGTATCTGCAAGCAGTGATACAAGATGGTGGATATCACTGCATCACAGAAACATAGGCCAATGGCAAAGGTGGTTGGACATGCAGGTGCCTGGATATAGGTTATTTGAAAAAGGCAGAGAAAAGAGAGGCAGGCTAAATTAAATATCTCTTTAACGGATGGCATCAGGTGTGAGATCTAGGAGAAAGAAAAAAAAACAGCCAGTGATAAAAGGTAGGTTAAGAGCCCTAGCAGTTCAAATAGAGGAATGATGAGAACTGATAAATGAATGCAGTGTCTCATCCACTGGACTCAACAAGAGAGGAGGAAGAGAGACTGGAGAAGAAAATAAAGGAGTGGGAGTTGTATGAAGAGGTTTAGAGTCATGGGATCTGAATTTACCAGGAGCAGGCTAGGAGATCCCAAGTTCCATGATAGAGAGAGAGAGAGAGAAGTAGTCTTTGACCATAAGGGCTTCAACCAAGTGGTGAAGAAATGTACCAGGAAGGAAAGAATTCTGGAAGTGGTCCTAACCAATGCTACTGATGTCATGGACATCTGGGTTGAGACACTGTTATGGCACTGTTACTCATACTCATACAATGGTCTAGACACCTGAATAAGGACTTGAGCAACTGAAACACACAAGGCACATTCCTACATTGTCTATATGGTGCTATAAGCTTCTTATGCACAAGTTTAACACACAAAACCATCACAGGCAGTGACAGGAACTCATGTTGCAAGATGCAGGATTTTGTCTATTTGCTGCTCACATTGTATAGCAGTTAAATTAATGCCAGCCTTTCAACTTGATGTCTGTATTGTATTTTTCATTAGGGAGTGGCTTTACTGTGATAATGGTACAGTAAGTAGACCCTAATATGTGAGTATGTGTGAGACCCCATATAACCACATATAGCTCTTCCATGGCTGCAAGGTATATTTCTGATGTTAACAAAGTTGTATGCATTTCTCAGCCTCATGATTCATGATAAAAATTTTTTATGATTTGAAAATCTAATTTGGGATACCATACATATTGGGAATTAAAGTTCCAAGTGAAAGTATGGCCAATAAGAGGCACGCTTTTGTCTGTACTGTGGTAGTGTTTCCACTATAGCTGGATGGATCTTGTTGCTGCACAAAATTTGCACACAGAGAAGACTTCCCTCTACGCATTTGCTACCTATCAGTAACAGCTGGTCAATAACTTGGTCCATCAGGAACCACTGACAAAACCTAGCAGGATGCCTCCTTGCTACGGGCATGCAGCAGTTTGAAACTGCTTAGCTGCCATATGCAAGAACTTGTGCTTTACTTCACTTACATTCCTAGCACTATGTATGTTTTTCAGAAACAGTAACATAGTGTGCATTGCCTCTGAAAGTGTCTTTGCAGTAGTTTCAATTCATACATTGGACTGGAGTTAAACTAATATAAGGAAAGTGTTGTTCTGGTCTGGTCTGCAACAGTGCTGTGATTTTCCCTGTGAATAATATAGCATGTAGTGTTGCAAAATGAAACCCATATGTGCCACATGTAGGAGAATTGTGTTGGAGGTTATCAATGGGAAATGAGCAGGAGCATTGCATACACCACATTAGAAACTGTTAATGCCATGATGCAGCAGTTTGCGGTACTGTGTACTGAACATGAATTGCAGAAATTTATCTTGTTAATGGACATTATTTTGTGTTGTATGGATTCTATTCTGCTGATTTCTCATGACAAAGGAAACTGGTTCATGTAGAGAATGTTTCCTTCAACAGCTCTTTTTGTAGACATGTTCAAAAACCATGTGGAGTAATTAAGAAGAACATTGTACCTTGTGTAACTGTGATGCCATTACATGATATCTACTGTTTTATATGTATTCAATAGTTTCAGTACTCTTCTCATGGACCAGCCCATTGTCTTAGCTCTGCAGTAAAAGAAGTGACTAATTTCATTCATATTTTTTAATTATATACAACCACAAATAAAAAACCAAGGCACAATCCAGTAGCAATAAAAGCTTTCCTCCGTATCCTGGAACACAATAATTCCCTTGTGATAAACAGTATTCCAAAAATCCAAACTGATGGTAAATCAAAGTTTATTGTAATAGAACTAATGAAACAAAATACTAAAAAAAAAACAGACTGAGCGCTTTCATCTCCAGTACGGAGACTTCATAAGAATCTACTTTAACAAGTACAACCTCCGTTTAAATGCCGTATCCATTTAAACAAGTTGTTCAATTAATTGTTTTTAAATTCTTATTGGCTGGCCATTAATTAATACAAATTTTAACCATTGCTGGTATGATATGCAAACAATTTAAAAACATTTTGTTAAAAAAATATATATGTATATGTATAACAAAAAGGAAACTGGCCAACAAATTCTAAAATCATAAATTATTTATATGTGAATTAATGTTAGGATATAAAATAAATACATAATAAATAATGCTCATATATAAAAAATGTCATGTAAAATATCGATTTATGCATTAAATGTTAGAAAAGTATATATACAATCTCTAAAAATTAATAAGATGTATTAATTTGTTTTATATTCCTGTTAATATACATTCATTTGTGTTAAAAAATATATATGTTTTATCCACCTAGTACAAATGTTTATAATTTAATATATGCATGTGTGAAATTGTGTGTGTGTTTTGCCAGGGAGTTATAAAAAATAGTGACCCTAATGATGTCTTTTTTTTTTTTTTTTTTTTTAATTATATGTTTACAGAGAAGGCAAGTGTAGGTAAATCAATCACTAATTTTCTAAGAGAGGTTTGCTGCTTCTAAACTATCTGTTTATTTTTTTTTTTGGAGAGTGGGGGCTAAGACAATAGCCATCCATGCAGACACAAGTAGCAAAAACACCTGCCAGAATCTTTCATTAGGTTAAGTCTGCAAAGCCTAACAAACTATGCGACTAGTGAAACACTCTGAAATCTATGGAAACGCAGTAATGAGTTCTAATGTTTTACACTACTGCCTCGTGCAGCACCCTACAACACACTATGAACATCAGCAGGCAGAGTAAAATTCCAAGTATGGATAGTCCCTAGCATGAGAACACCATGTTGGTCATTTAGTACCTTCTCTGTTAACCAATAGGTACTATGCACAAGGTACTCCCTAGGTCCTAGTGCCTGCCTTTCATGCAAACTGAATAAGATTGCAGCTGAAAAAGTAGTTAGACACTGGAGGCAGCCACTGAAGGCACATGTGTTGTAAAGTGATGTCCCTACAATACATGGTCTGACAACTGCTTTGGGACTCTTCAGTAGATATATCTATAAGGGACACGCACTAAAAACTGATAGCATGTTAGGAGTCTATCTGCAGCTATGATCAGAAAAGATGATCATTATATATGCATATGCACTATTTTATAATCCAGGGAAAGGTTATTGCAATGTGGAAAGACAGTATCACTACGCTCATTTCATATTCTGTCATGGCAATGAATGGTATTCGGATATATTCGGCTAAATGGCCAGGATTGTGGATCATATTTCTTTTACATATAATTAAATGTGATCTTCTGCAGTCTGCTCCTCCATTGGAGGAAGACATGCTTTGTCAATGTGTTGTAGAGATTATGAGGGTGGTTGTTGTATTAAGGTTGTGTGCACTGTTGTATGCTGTGATATACATCAGATGTACAAAGCAACATAACACAGTTATTCATTCTTAACATGCTGTTGCTATTGTATAGTCACATTACACTTATCAAATTATATTGGCTGGAACATCTGGGATGTTCTTACCAATTTTATTTTATAAGCCCACACTAATGATTGTAAAAATGTGCATGCCCCAAATGCTGGACTCCAAGAACCACACATTTGTGAGTAACGAATGTTGGTGTGGACCTTAATTTTCACATCTTTTGCATCATTGTAATCCTCTATGTGTGTAGATGTGAATGCAGTGATGCCATGGAGTAAAGGGACATTTACAAACTGCATAGTCTCTTAAATGTGTTCTGGTATGTCAATTTCTCACATACCATGTCTGTGTAATTGCATACTACATTTATTAATTCCACTCAAGGTCAGCAATTTTAGTATTGCAGTTGCTCAAGGCAAAAATTACTTTTGAATCTAGCCAACTTTGCAAAAATTCACTAAAGCACAAACAAGTGAATTTGTTTGCAAAGCAAGCTAAGGACATAACAGACATTTCACTTTGGGAGAATAATGGATGCTTCAAAATACTGTTTTTTAACTAAAAACTGCTATTCTCATTAGCTCAGAATTTTAGAGAGCTGTGACCTTCATTTTCTTACATGCAAGAAATACCTACTTGCCATTAGACTACTGTATTAGTAATGTAAAAGCTAAGAAAACAGAAAACAAATTAAATAAATAATTGGCTACATAATAATCAGCATATGCATGTTGATATTTCTGTCATTAGGAATTACCAGTAAAGGCAGCCCTTTAATTTGTTTATGCCATTCACAGACTCTCATTCAGTAAATTTCAACTAACCTTCAGACCTAGCAGAAAAAAATATCAACTGTCTCCAGCTGAAACTACATCAATTAGTTTCCACTGCATGGGTCAGCATTCTCACCTGTGATATGTTTCACAATTAAATCAATCACTAATTAGAAAAACATGGATTAAATTACTATGCACAGAAACTATGCCCTTTCACCACAGATGGCTAAGCGACAACTGTCACTGCCATATGGAGAGCAGGATTAAAATGTCAATATGATATTGTACAATTTCTCAAAATATTGTATAACAGAGACAAATATAATTACATGATGTTTATATCTGTATCTAAAAGAGGTGAGCACTACTAATTTGAGCAGTTCTATTTTTTTTATTCTTTGTTTAACTAATGAAACTTCAGCAGGAATGGACAAACAGGATATGGTTTGCATTGTAGTGCATGCTGTTTATACCAGGAAACATCCTGGTTGCTTTTTCATTATGTCTAGAAATTGTTCTTTAAAGAATGAAACTACTTACAGAAGATGTGATAGGAGAGTCTAAACCTGTTTTGTGCAGTTTCTGTAACTGGCTTCATACATCTACTATTCCTTAGAAAGCAAACCTTTGTTATATTAACTCAAAAGAAATTTTTGTAGCCAGCTCCAGCAAATCACATGCACTACACCACTGAGTGATTTATCAGCTTGTTTTATAGCACTGGACACACATCACTCAATTGCCAAGATGCTTGAGTTCACAAGAGTACTAAAACAGAGTATAAACTATAAACCATTTAAGGGCAGACTGTAGAAAGTATAGTATATAGAAGGAAAGCTTATTTTGAAATTGTTCTAGAGGAAATAACCCCCGGAGTTCATTAACAATTGTGCAGGCTTCGGCCTAAGCCTATATAATTTAAGTGTGTTAGTGTGTAGTGCTAATCAAGCATGCATGCTGCTCAAAGCACCTGCACATTTGCAAGTACCTCTCTGTGGCCAACAATAGTATTCCTGGCCATGGAAAGGTGGTTACAAGCATGAGCACAGAATATAAACAAAATGGCTTGCCTATAAGCAAACCTAATATATGAGCATGTAGTGTAGCCCAGAAATACTAAGAGCACGTACTGTAAAAGAAATCTAAAGGGGGAAGTGAAATGGGGGAACTGTTTACAAACAACATTGGTTGTACCGCAGAAGTAATTAAGAGGGGAGGGGAAATGGGGGTAAATGTACTCAGATACTGCAGGTTAATATGCTGAAGTGTCAAAGAAACATTTGTAACATAAATACTGTCATATTGATGTAATAATAATTAATCTCAATGACAATATTTGGCTTATGTATATAAATAAAAACAGGCATGCTAACAAAGGTTGTGAAAGGGACAAAAAGCTACAGTGTAACAAGATGGAGTTAATGTGATATGCATGTTAATAAAATGTTGAGTTGAGATAGTTATCAAGGAAAGTAGATACATTATGGGATAAATGCATATAATGCAGTTATTGCATATGATATGTACATACAGGGGATTTATGTATGCTAACCTACACTGATACTGTATTCTCCAGGTCAGCATATATCTAAAAGAAGAAATTAACCTTACAGCTGTTCTGTCACGCATATCTAAAAGGGACATGTTTTAGCAAATAACTGTTATTAGCACCCATAGGAAAGGGGTTTATCCTCTATAAACATGTAATAGACAACCATATGCTGTATAGTCATGTAAATGCTAAATGGTAATATAATAAGACTCAATATACATAACTGACGAAACAGAGATCAGATGAGATTTCTTGATTTCAAGTTTTACAATGGTAAATGGTGCACATCTTATACATGGTTATACTGGGCATCCTCTCAAGGAATTATAGGGAACAGTTAATATGACAACAATTCAATAGCATCAAAAACACACAATCAAGTGTCATTACAGAGGCCCAATGACACTTTCTGATGATATTTCAGCATCCCACACAGTAAGAGATATTTTATGGAATCCCTCATCTGCCATTAAGCTGTACAATGTGAAGAAAAAATTGCAGTAATAAGAAATGTTAGGATGATGGAAAGAAACACAGAGCATAATTATTTTGGAAATATGTAATGCCTGTGAGCAATGAATGACATAATAAACATTCATATATTTTAATTTTTAAACATGTCAAGAAAGATATCAGAGAGATGCATATCAATTGTGGATGGCACAGAAATATGCATATTGGTTGTGTCATGAAGAACAGCCTTGAAGGGCTTATAGCACTTTCCTATCATAAGAGGAGTGGATGCTCTACTTGTAAGATGATGCCTGAGAAAGGTGTCTGTCTGACTATGTATTTTTTGTGTGTAAGCCACTATTGTCTAATAGGCAGATGTTACCAAATTCAACTCCCTGCCTATAATAGTAGGCCGTCTATAGACATCTATATTGAGTGTGTGTGCCGCATGACAAAGTAATGAAGGTTTTCACAAATAACTGAAATCAATGTGTGAAGTAAGATAGGCATTTCACATGTAATGCCAATAACCTGATTTAGTCAGAATGCTTTAAATGAGCTACACATGTCACAGTCCACACAACAGTGAGTAGTGCAACATCAATGTTTCTTTGTCAAGAAATCTGTTTCTATCATGTATGATACACACTGTCCTAGAACTGAACCACAGTCTATCTGTGTAGGTTACTCAATGCATGTACCACAAGAGCATGCACAGCACAGCATGACCTGAATAACCATTTCTCTGACATGCAATCACAACTTGTGATACTATATCACCGGCCAAAATAAAAATGGATACAAATAACTAGATACAGTGTTTTTTGTGTAATGTCAGCATATTCAAAAATGTTGCCCTGTTCAGGATTGAACAGCAAGTTATGTAAGTCTACTGAAAAATGACCTGTGGATAGAGCACAAATACCACAGTGAAAGTCCTGACACTCAACCTGTGCCAAGCTATTACATCATATGATTGTGTTTCAAACAATCTCTTTGAGATAAAAAGCATGGGGGAAGCCTAGGCCACTCCCACTGTAAATGTATACATTATAACTGTGGTGGATGCCATACATGCATTACGGTATAAGGCCACACAATGCTAACAGTCACTGAATGTGGATGTTAAACACATGAGCATACGACTATAGAAAATACATGATATTGCAAAGAATGATTGCACCACTGTAGAAGTGTCACTACAGATATGAGATATGCTGGTACTTCAAAACATTGCATCATGTTATTACAGCAAGGCATACATATACCTGTAATAGCTGTACTATGGCAAAAACATACAAGTGAATTGATTTCAGCTGTTGAAGGTATACGTGCCTGACTCTCCCACTACACACAGACAAGTTCATCACTGCAATATTTGAATATCCTGCCTATGTAGTTATGTAACTTACTGGTCATTCCATTATTTGCATGTGCAACAATACAAGTCTAACTTCAAATGAGCCATGCAGCTTCTTTGAGGGGATGATGTCACCACTTAGTTGAAGAAACACTGCTATGGTAAAAACTCAGTACATTGATTTTGGATTACAGTTCTAGGCAAAACATCTCACTTGAATGGAATGTTACACACTGCAGGTGTGAGTGAAAGCATTCCAATGGTGTGTTACAACCACATAATTACAGTTCTAGGCAAAACATCTCACTTGAATGGAATGTTACACACTGCAGGTGTGAGTGAAAGCATTCCAATGGTGTGTTACAACCACATACCTAACAAGTTGCATATTCTAGAGATGACAGTATGAACCTCAAGTGCCACAGGTGAAGTCTGACTTTCTTAATATGAGGGTGCATTTTAAAAAGAATTACTTTGTGAGTGTGTTGCAGAGAAGATGTTCTTGTAAAACGCTGGATAAGGGGATGATGGCATGGAGTCATCTAACAGTTTAAAATGTTTTTTCAGAGTGCAAGTTGAATCAGCACAGCTGTATCACAGGACACACTCACCTGACTCTATAACCCCCCCAACCAATAAGTGACTTGTCTGCAAAGTTAAATTTATTCTTCTCAGAGGAAGTAGGCATAGCACCAAGTGTTACATGCACAAGTTTCCCACATTGATCATGAAACCTCCTACCATTCTTGTTACACAATCTAGATAGCACGGCATTATTTGCAAGGGCCACAAGATTCCCCTCTTCCTACCAATGTAGTTACACAACCTAGAGGACATAGTACTATTCATGAGCACCACATAAGTCTGACTCTCAAAAGGTGAAAGTGCACTTTTGACAGGATGACCTCATCACTATGCTGCTCAGAGGATGGTATTCTTGAAAGTGGATTAAGGGAGTTGTGGGCAAAGTGAAATGTATTCTCCTCAGGAGAAGTGGATACAATACTAAATGTTATTTACCTGTCACTATACTACCCTCCCACACATACACACGTTTTCCACATTGAGCATTGAACCTCTTACCTATCTTGTTAAACAATCTACAGAGCACAGTATTATTTGCAAGCAGCACAGGAAAAATCTGAATTTAATTATGTGGAAAAGCATAGGTGTAGTTGATAAAAATCTACTGTTTGGAACAGATGGTAATGTGCATCACAGGTTTTGAAAAAATGGACAATGTCTGCACCAGACAATGCAACAGCACTGTGATTGTCCCATGTAATGACATACATCTCTACTAAGATTGCTATACTGTCCTTCATGTACCTTGCATTACAGTGAGAGACATGTTCCTGTTTCACAGCTTTGGATCCCAAATGAAATCATTGTTGCAAACTAGTGGATTATCAATAAATCATTCCTGCCACTTCATTCCAGGATGATTGCACACTTGTCTTGTCTCATGCTGCACAATGTGCACTGACAAGGCAAAGAGATACTTCCTATGTAAGACAGTGTGCTACAGAATAACAGAGATGGATTATGTGTTGATAGGTTAGCCAACATTGTAACATGATTGCAAGTGTAACCACTGGAGAACAGACATAAACTAACCAACTAAATTAATAAGTGAACTTCACACTGAAATCAAGATAACTTGTCAACATTTAATACAAACTTACAAATGTTGTATAATATAAACAAAGAATTATTTGTTCTACTTCTTTTGTACTCACTGTCAGAATAGCAGTGCTGCCAATCTCAAGTGCACTGCTGATGGCAAAGTATTAGTGCATTATCATATCTTGAGGTGTTGAACTTAGAAATGGAATTAACAGTACTCTATAGGGCTCTGTGCTGACTTTCATGCAAAGAAACACATCTGCTGAAATACAGAATGGATATGTATTAGGATCTTGCTTCACATGTCATGATTTACAGATTTCTCATGAGAGTTCATAGGATTATAGGAGGTTATTAGGCTACTGGCTTTGAGGCCCTTATAAGCTTAACCAAGAGTTTAGCCCATGTTTTAGCCCATGTTTAGTCAAATCAGCACCCAACACCCCTGTCCAGCAGGGACACGGGTGAAATCCCAGGGGTATATTTTCTGTTCCCCATCCAGTTATCCAGGTTGTGCATATAAAGGGGTAAAGAGGTACTCTGCTTGATGTGGAGAGGGACCCTATTCCATAGATGCGGGAGTCTCTGAGATACAAGTTTGTCCCACCAACAAGTCTTGTTGATTACGGTCAGCTGCCTGTCGGGTGCCAGGATCCGCCACATAACGCATGCACTCAAGTCACTCCACAACAAGTACAAATATGACTCTGTCATTGTCCATGTTGGAGTGAATGACTTGAGACGTACCTCCCTGGACTAAATGAAAAGAGACATGGAAGAGCTCTCGGATCATGTGGCCCAGGCAGGTATGACCCTAGCCCTGAGTAGCATCCTGCCTTCGCCCAGAATGATACCACAATATAAGGATAAAATGATTGACTTCAACAATTGGCTAAGCTTATGGTGTCATTCAAAGGGGATCCAGTATCTGTCTGTCTGGGATGACATGATTGACAGACCACGATGCTTTGCCAGAGATGGTCTGCACCTGTTGCCCCTGGGATTCAGGTTACTGGCTAAGGCTCTTGCCACCCCTATAGTGCCTTTTTTAGGCAAACTTCAAAGGACAAAACCACCACCTTAACAGGTACAAGCATGCAAAATCTGAAGGTAATGCTACTCAATGCTAGAAGTCTAAACCTCAAAATGCACTCTCTCAAGGCACTCCTAAAAATGGAGAATATCGATATCTGTGCAGTAACTGAGACCTGGTTCAAGGCTCCAGAGAGCACCCCTGCAATACCAGGCTACAACTCTTACCACACTTTTCGGCCACCAAACCAGGACCGAAACACTAAAGGTGGAGGAGTGTCAATATTCACCAAGGATATTCACACCACCAGGCTAGTTGGCCAACACAATGTGTCTGAAATTCTCCAAGTGCAACTAACACTAGGTAAGACTGCAATCCAAATTGTAGCTTGCTACAGATCCCCCACCATACCCCAAGATTCTCACTGCACCTTTCTAAACATACTGGAAAATATTAAGATAGAACCAAACACACTATACTGGGTGAGTTTAACTACCCTGCCATTAACTGGGAAAACTACTCATGTCCCAACACCTTTGCGCAACGGTTCTTGGAATTCATAAATTCCAATGCCCTGGATCAACTAATCCATAGTCCCACCAGGGGCTCCAATATCCTAGACCTGGTCATTACCAACATGGGAAATCAATGCTCCATACCTATGGTCACCCCCTCGTTAGTCAGGTCTGACCATAAGCTAATCACCCTTAACATCCACATCCCACCCCACCCCCAGTAAAGAAACCACCATAAAAAACTTCTCCAAAGCCAACTTCATGCTACTCAAGTCAGAAGTGACAAACTTCATAACACCCATGCAGACGGGAACTGAAAGCTCAACTGCTGAATCCTACACTAAGGCACTGTACGAGCACATCCACTCATGCATGAATTGTGCCATCCCAAATAGAACCAAAATGCTCTCATCCAAAAAACGGAAGCCAATCTGGTGGTCCCCTGCCATAAACAAACTTTACAACAAAAGGAAGAAACTTTTGCAGAAAAGAGGAAAATCCCAGGATGCAAAAATCTCCCTTACTAGCCTCAGTAAGAAACTGAGATGCCTCATAAAATCCTCCAAAGCTAGTTACGAAAATAAAATTGCCAAAGATTCCAAAGACAACCACAAAGCATTCTATAACTATGTCAAGAATCTAAATGGCAATGCTCAGATCTGCTCTGAGCTAAAACAGAATGGCATTAAATATACTGATCCAAAGGATATTGCCAATATCCTGGCAGATCGATTCAGTGCCAACTTCACCCCCCCTCTCACCTCCTAAATGGCCCATCTCAATACTGGAAGATTGCCAAATTCCAGTAATAACGGCCACACAGGTACAAAACGCACTCTCTAAAGCCAAGAATACAGCATCCATGGGACCAGATGACATCCCGGGCTGTGTACTACATGAACTACAATATAAACTGGCACCTCACCTAAGTGTCATGTTTAATCATAGCCTCACCTCAGGTTTTGTGCCCACTGAGTAGCGCAGAGCTACAGTTATCCCAATCCACAAGGGGGGATCCACCTTGGATCCCGGAAACTACCGTCCCATCAGTCTGACAAGCCTTATATGCAAGGCCATGGAGCGTATTATCATGGAACGTATAAACAAAGAAATTGGCAACCTTCAAACACTGGACCCCACCCAGTTTGGGTTTGTGAAGGGCCGATCTGAACCTGATTGACTTCTTTGAATCAGTCTCCAGAGCCATGGACAAGGGTGAGGTGGTCCACACAGCCTATCTAGACTTTGCCAAGGCCTTTGACACCATCCCCCACTCTGGAATCATAGATAAACTTACTAAGTTGGGCATTAATCCTTATGCCACCCAATGGGTTGCTAAATGGCTTACTGATAGAACCCACACTGTAAAAGTAGCCAACTCCAAATCCAGCTCCAGACAAGTGACAAGTGGAGTACCTCAGGGTTCAGTCCTGGGGCCGCTCTTGTTTGGAATCTACTTCTCTGAAGTACAGGTCAACACTAAGGGACTCTGGCTAACAAAGTTTGCAGATGACTGCAAACTGGGAGCCATTATTGAATCCCCAAATGATGTGGATACTGTACAAAAGGGCCTTACAGAAACAGATGCTTGGTGCCAGAGCCATGGGCTCAAGCTCAATGTCAAGAAATGTATTGTTATCCCCCTTGGGAAAAAACATGTATCCATGAATTACCATATAGGTGGCAGTACACTAAACACAGAAAGTGTGATAAGAGACTTAGGGACACAGGTGGACAGTGGTCTCACCTTCGATAACCACATCGCCACAATAGTCAGGAAATCCTTCTATGTGGCATACCTCATCACGAAGGGCTTTTCATCCAGAAAACAGGATGTCATTGTCCCACTGTACTCATCCCTCATTAGACCCATTATAGAATACAACGCCCCATTTGGTATGTACCTCTCAAGACATCTGGAACAACTGGAAAGGCCTCAGAAATACCTCACTAAAAGAATCACAGGCCTAAAGCAGATGCCCTATGCTGACCACCTTAAAAAACTCCAGCTATACTCTGTCGCATATCGTCTACTCAGAGGCGATCTCTGCTTAACATACAAGGCCATGTCAAACCCAGATCTGTTGGACATGCTACACTTAAAGAAATCCCAATCCCTCAGAGCTACACGCTCCTGGGATCTAAACCTTGTCATCACAATAAACAAAACATGCTGGAGGGATAGGTTCCTGACCCAGAGACTCCCCAGACTCTGGAATAGATTGCCCATACATGTCAAGCAGAGTGCCTCTTTGGATCTCTTCAAGAGGAACCTTGATGATTGGATGGGAGAAAGGAAATTCACCCCAGGGATCACGTCAGTCGCCCTGCTAGACAGGGGTCCAGGAAAGTAAATAATGTGGGAAGAAATAGCCAGGGAATTGTTATGGCTAGGCTTGTATAGGCCCTAGGGCTGATAGCCTAGTACCAACCTATGAACTTATGAACCTATGAACCTATGATGTCACAGACCAGGTTAAGGCCAAGGGTGCAGGTTACTTAAGTGGAGCTTCACTTGTGGATATGCAGCAGTTCCATCAATGTGGGGTCCATGATCACCTTGTATGCCAGACAGATGTCACCTCTGAGGAGTCTGTATGAAACTGACTAGAAGGATAGGGATTTTACCCTATCTGTGTATGGTAGATGTTTGAGCCCCTGGAATCTCTTGGTGAGGAACCTCTGTTGTCTCTCCAGCTGCTGCATGCACTTGCGAGGTACAAAGCACATGCAGCAGCTGGAGAGACCAGCCATATGTATGCTAGAGAGGTACTATGAAACACATAAGAGACCAAGCATGTTATTGCTAGTAGAAACATGGCTTATGAAAACAGCTGCGAGTCAAAGAGGTTTATTTGATGACATAGAAGAGGTGGACAGTTGGTGACAGGAATACACAATACAGACATACTAACACAGTAGTCCATGTTTCTTTTCTACACATATTTGTGCTATGGTACTGTTTGCTTTATCAACATAATTATTCATGAAAGGTCTGTACAAGAAAAGCTTAACAAAAGGATACAAGCACATTAGTATAGTAGCAGGATAACAGTGTGCTAAGGAAAGTTGTAGCCAACAATTACACCCACAGGAGATATACAAAACATCCAAAAACAGTTTGATATATATCTGAATTCTAACCTTGAGATAATTACAAGAAAAAATATACAAATCTGAGAATTATCTAAACATATCACATAGGAACTCCTACATCACAAACTTCCCATGTGACAACATATTACAGAATGGAGAATGTATGTACTACTCTCCATTACCCACTTGACAACTGTAAGCTGTACATTCAAGTTAAGAACATTAAACTGACTAAAACATAACTAAGCACAGCAGTATGAAGGACACCAGAGTAATACAGTGGAAGGCAAAAATCTCACAAGGTTTTGCCATAAGCTGTGTGCTTCCATTTATTCTCAGTTGCAGTTGGCGCTCAATGCCAGACATTATGCAAATACAAAGGTGGAAGACTAATGACAAAGAGGGGAGAAGATACATTGACAGGTTGAGAGGGAGTCATCAAAAAGTAGCTTATGACAGAAGCAGAATAAAGGTGGTTCATAGCAATATGCAGCCAACAGCTACACATAGAATAGTATACTAAAAGCAGTCAGTAACAATTAGGTAATTCCTGGATTGGAACCATTGAAAATAATCAAAAATCTATCTGTACATATAAGCATTATCACATCACACAACAAAGGACTTCCTACTTTGCATCATTTAAATAACACAATTGAAGAACAGTGACAATTTACTGAAGCAGATGGCATGGAGAGAGAGATGGAGATAGAAGAATAGCAGATGGCATGGAGAGAGAGAGATGGAGATAGAAGAATAGCAGATGGCATGGAGAGAGAGAGAGATGGAGATAGAAGAATAGCAGATGGCATGGAGAGAGAGAGATGGAGATAGAAGAATAGCAGATGGCACGGAGAGAGAGATGGAGATAGAAGAATAGCAGATGGCATGGAGAGAGAGAGAGATGGAGAAGGAAGAATAGCAGATGGCATGGAGAGAGAGAGATGGAGATAGAAGAATAGCAGATGGCACGAGGGAGAGATGGAGATAGAAGAATAGCAGATGGCACGGAGAGAGAGAGATGGAGATGGAAGAATAGCAGATGGCATGGAGAGAGAGAGAGATGGAGATAGAAGAATAGCAGATGGCACAGAGGGAGATGGAGATAGAAAAATAGCAGATGGCATGGAGAGAGAGATTGAGATAGAAGAATAGCAGATGGCACGGAAAGAGAGAGATGGAGATAGAAGAATTGCAGAAGGCATGGAGAGAGAGATGGAGATAGAAGAATAGCAGATGGCACTGAGAGAGAGATGGAGATAGAAGAATAGCAGATGGCATGGAGAGAGAGATGGAGATAGAAGAATAGCAGAGGGCATGGTGAGAGAGATGGAGATGGAAGAATAGCAGATGGCACGGAGAGAGAGAGATGGAGATGGAAGAATAGCAGATGGCATGGAGAGAGAGAGATGGAGATAGAAGAATAGCAGATGGCATGGAGAGAGAGATGGAGATAGAAGAATAGCAGATGGCACGGAAAGAGAGAGATGGAGATAGAAGAATTGCAGATGGCATGGAGAGAGAGATGGAGATAGAAGAATAGCAGATGGCACTGAGAGAGAGATGGAAATAGAAGAATAGCAGATGGCATGGAGAGAGAGAGATGGAGATAGAAGAATAGCAGATGGCACAGAGAGAGATATGGAGATAGAAGAATAGCAGATGGCACAGAGAGAGATGGAGATGGAAGAATAGCAGATGGCATGGAGAGAGAGAGATGGAGATAGAAGAATAGCAGATGGCACGGAGAGAGAGATGGAGATAGAAGAATAGCAGATGGCACGGAGAGAGAGAGATGGAGATAGAAGAATAGCAGATGGCACAGAGAGAGAGATGGAGATAGAAGAATAGCAGAGAGAGAGATGGAGATAGAAGAATAGCAGATGGCATGGAGAGAGAGAGATGGAGATAGAAGAATAGCAGATGGCACAGAGAGAGATATGGAGATAGAAGAATAGCAGATGGCACAGAGAGAGATGGAGATAGAAGAATAGCAGATGGCATGGAGAGAGAGAGATGGAGATAGAAGAATAGCAGATGGCACTGAGACAGAGATGGAGATAGAAGAATAGCAGATGGCACGGAGAGAGAGAGATGGAGATAGAAGAATAGCAGATGGCACAGAGAGAGAGATGGAGATAGAAGAATAGCAGATGGCACAGAGAGAGAGATGGAGATAGAAGAATAGCAGATGGCATGGAGAGAGAGAGATGGAGATAGAAGAATAGCAGATGGCACTGAGAGAGAGATGGAGATAGAAGAATAGCAGATGGCACTGAGAGAGAGATGGAGATAGAAGAATAGCAGATGGCATGGAGAGAGAGAGATGGAGATAGAAGAATAGCAGATGGCACAGAGAGAGAGATGGAGATAGAAGAATAGCAGATGGCATGGAGAGAGAGATGGTGATAGAAGAATAGCAGATGGCATGGAGAGAGAGAGATGGAGATAGAGGAATAGCAGATGTCACAGAGAGAGAGATGGAGACAGAAGAATAGCAGATGGCATGGAGACAGAGAGATGGAGATAGAAGAATAGCAGATGGCACAGAGAGAGAGATGGAGATAGAAGAATAGCAGATGGCACAGAGAGAGAGAGAGAGAGATGGAGATAGAAGAATAGCAGATGGCACGGAGAGAGAGATGGAGATAGGAGAATAGCAGATGGCACAGAGAGAGAGATGGAGATAGGAGAATAGCAGATGGCACAGAGAGAGAGATGGAGATAGACGAATAGCAATGAGAGTTTTTGTAGGACACGTAGGATGATCTGTATGTTGAGCTACTCTTACTTATTACCTCATTAGGTTGTCATGCTCTGTACAATAACATGTTTACTATATGGAAAAAGAAAGTCTAGAAGAGTGCGACCGACATTAACACATAAGCAGGATAAGGTTATAAAGGGAGAGAAATACAGATGTGTGCAGTTAACTATTTTATTGGAATATGAAATTTCATATATAATAATTTGACCTACAGCTGTAATCAGACTTGTAACATTATCCAAAGTCATCAGTTTGTAAACAGAGGAATTATCTCAACACACCTGATAGAAACTCATAGTTCATAGCATCTAGCAGCCTAAGAAGTATTACAGTAGCTGTTTCTCGGTACTATTTTAGTCTGCCTTTACTCTGCATTCCCATAGATTTAAGCACACTTGCTAGAAAGTAACCAAACTACTGAGGCTAAAATTAAAATCTTCAGCTTTTCCCATAGGAAATTAAATAGCATAAACCATCACTCAGTATTCATGCACTATACCAACCTCCAAGCAAATGATGAGGACAAAAAGTGAAATCATTTCCATAGGCTGTTTCAGGCTACGTGTGTTGTGCGCGATTCTATTTCTGAAAGCAAAAAAGGACATTATGCTCTTTACAAGCATCAACTAGTTCACTCTACAGCCAGGTTTATGTTTATCATTATTGATATGATACATGGGAATCGTGCTAACAAAACAGGATGGCACTCTATATTAAATGCTAAAGAAAAGAAATGGATCATCAGACTGGGAGAGCTATTCCCTCCTGGTCTTAATGAACACCTTTAAGTTTTGACCAATAGACTGTTTGCATACTAGATAAAAACAGCTGTGTATTAATTGAATTTTGTACACTGAGGAAGGCTGTGTTCTTCCAGCCAAAACCGGTCTGTACTTGCTGTTGATATGTTTATCTAATACAGTTTTATTTCTCTAGTCACTATTTGCTGGCTCCTTTTTTGCTTTTGGTTCAATTTGTTTCTTCAGAGCCATGCAATTGCCTACGCGCAGGGGGTTCGTTTATTGTGATTCTATTTCTGACCATAAAACACGTGAAAAAGGGCTTAATAGGAAATGGTGATAATGGGAGGCAAGCAGAGGACAGAACACAGGGAAAAGAGCTTAGGAATGTCAGGGTCAGCTTGGTAGTGTAGGTTAGGAGGCAGGAGCTGACATACAAGACAAAAAGGGATGGCGATAGCAGAGGACAGAACACAGGGAAAAGAGCTTAGGAATGTCAGGGTCAGCTTGGTAGTGTAGGTTAGGAGGCAGGAGCTGACATACAAGACAAAAAGGGATGGCGATAGCAGAGGACAGAACACAGGAAAAGAGCTTAGGAATGTCAGGGTCAGCTTGGTAGTGTAGGTTAGGAGGCAGGAGCTGACATACAAGACAAAAAGGGATGGCAATAGCAGAGGACAGAACACAGGGAAAAGAGCTTAGGAATGTCAGGGTCAGCTTGGTAGTGTAGGTTAGGAGGCAGGAGCTGACATACAAGACAGAAAGGGATGGCGATAGCAGAGGACAGAACACAGGGAAAATAGCTTAGGAATGTCAGGGTCAGCTTGGTAGTGTAGGTTAGGAGGCAGGAGCTGACATACAAGACAGAAAGGGATGGCGATAGCAGAGGACAGAACACAGGGAAAAGAGCTTAGGAATGTCAGGGTCAGCTTGGTAGTGTAGGTTAGGAGGCAGGAGCTGACATGCAAGACAGAAAGGGATGGCGATAGCAGAGGACAGAACACAGGGAAAAGAGCTTAGGAATGTCAGGGTCAGCTTGGTAGTGTAGGTTAGGAGGCAGGAGCTGACATACAAGACAAAAAGGGATGGCAATAGCAGAGGACAGAACACAGGGAAAAGAGCTTAGGAATGTCAGGGTCAGCTTGGTAGTGTAGGTTAGGAGGCAGGAGCTGACATACAAGACAGAAAGGGATGGCGATAGCAGAGGACAGAACACAGGGAAAATAGCTTAGGAATGTCAGGGTCAGCTTGGTAGTGTAGGTTAGGAGGCAGGAGCTGACATACAAGACAGAAAGGGATGGCGATAGCAGAGGACAGAACACAGGGAAAAGAGCTTAGGAATGTCAGGGTCAGCTTGGTAGTGTAGGTTAGGAGGCAGGAGCTGACATGCAAGACAGAAAGGGATGGCGATAGCAGAGGACAGAACACAGGGAAAATAGCTTAGGAATGTCAGGGTCAGCTTGGTAGTGTAGGTTAGGAGGCAGGAGCTGACATACAAGACAGAAAGGGATGGCGATAGCAGAGGACAGAACACAGGGAAAAGAGCTTAGGAATGTCAGGGTCAGCTTGGTAGTGTAGGTTAGGAGGCAGGAGCTGACATACAAGACAGAAAGGGATGGCGATAGCAGAGGACAGAACACGGGGAAAAGAGCTTAGGAATGTCAGGGTCAGCTTGGTAGTATAGGTTAGGAGGCAGGAGCTGACATACAAGACAGAAAGGGATGGCGATAGCAGAGGACAGAACACAGGGAAAAGAGCTTAGGAATGTCAGGGTCTGCTTGGTAGTGTAGGTTAGGAGGCGGGAGCTGACATACAAGACAGAAAGGGATGGCGATAGCAGAGGACAGAACACAGGGAAAAGAGCTTAGGAATGTCAGGGTCAGCTTGGTAGTGTAGGTTAGGAGGCAGGAGCTGACATACAAGACAGAAAGGGATGGCGATAGCAGAGGACAGAACACGGGGAAAAGAGCTTAGGAATGTCAGGGTCAGCTTGGTAGTGTAGGTTAGGAGGCAGGAGCTGACATACAAGACAGAAAGGGATGGCGATAGCAGAGGACAGAACACAGGGAAAAGAGCTTAGGAATGTCAGGGTCAGCTTGGTAGTATAGGTTAGGAGGCAGGAGCTGACATACAAGACAGAAAGGGATGGCGATAGCAGAGGACAGAACACAGGAAAAGAGCTTAGGAATGTCAGGGTCAGCTTGGTAGTATAGGTTAGGAGGCAGGAGCTGACATACAAGACAGAAAGGGATGGCGATAGCAGAGGACAGAACACAGGGAAAAGAGCTTAGGAATGTCAGGGTCAGCTTGGTAGTGTAGGTTAGGAGGCAGGAGCTGACATACAAGACAGAAAGGGATGGCGATAGCAGAGGACAGAACACGGGGAAAAGAGCTTAGGAATGTCAGGGTCAGCTTGGTAGTGTAGGTTAGGAGGCAGGAGCTGACATACAAGACAAAAAGGGATGGCGATGGACACAATAGGTTGGGGGACATCAAATGGGCATAGGTAGGGGGCATTGGAGGTGCACCCACATCCAGATCCACATGCTGATTTGAGCACCAAGGTCCCTCTCCATTATATCCTCCACCAGTCCTATTATCTCCTCTTGGGTGCAAAGTCACTACTTCCAATGGTACTGCTCCTGACCAGCAGCAGGGGCAGAGCTACTTGATGAAGGTGGTGCATGTAAGGCAAGCATTGTGAAGGCAATGCTGACAGGTTGTAAACCCAAGTGCTGTGTGTCTGTGTTGTCATCCAGAGAGGTATGGCTGGCCAAGACACAATGGTTGGTCTACTTCTCTGTGCTGTTGGTCATTTTGTTTTTCAGCAGCAAAGTATGCAAACATGAGAATGTTAAGAAATTATTAAAAAAAGAGTGGGTGGGGAGACAAAAAAGCAGGGAGAATTAGATCCATTGCATGTCTCATTATTTTATTTTTTACATACACTTTCTTAATACATACATAAAGAGATATGATAACTGACTATTATACAACTTTACCACATATGATGGGGAGATATTAATGTATCATAAAGTAAACAAAGCTCACTGGTAGGCTATATGGAATACCAGCCTTTATTCTCCTATGCCATCTAGGATATATGCATTGACATGTAATAATTGCATTTAGCCTACCCGAACAGTCCCTGACATTTGTTATTGACGTTAATATCTCAGTAATGCTATCCTGAAATAATCCTAATTGCTGCTTCTGGGTATGAAGCTGTTGTTCTCATTGCCTAATTCAAGCAGCAAGATCTATTCTAGAAGGCATGTGTACGTGGTACCAAGGGTGGATGCTAGGGAGTGAGAGACTAAAAATACTTTTCCTGCTTGCATTTGGACCTAAGGCATATTTTTCCCATGTGTATATATATATATATATATATATATATATATATATATATATATATATGTGTGTATAGGTCTCCTTCACATGATCAGCCTTTCACAAAGTCGACTTTCATATTGCCGAGACCATATGATCGACTTTTGAAAAGCTGACCATGGGGAACCGCTATCTCAGTACAGTGCAGAATGGGAACATTTCCATCTTCCGCACTGTAGCGCGATCACGAAGTTGGTATATTTAAGTTACGGGATGGGGTGGGGGGGTGGAGCCCCCCACGGCGAGTGCAGGGGGGCTTGCTCCCCTGCTAACAGTTTTAAGGAAAGTGTTGTGTTTTTTGTGTTTATTTTACATGGTCGGTTTCCGAAATGCAGTCCTAAATTCATCCTCCCATTGGCTTAGGAGATCCTGCTTGCACTTTTTCAGGTCACAATAGTTGTAACAACATGGTTTCCCACTGCTTGGAATGCCAGTTGCATTGGAGACAGACTTGGCCAAACAATTAGAATACACAGCCTTATTCTGAGACACAGTATAATACTGCTGCAGCAGCCTACAGCTGTAGCATTTGATGAGGATTCCCACAAAAATCTTGGAAACCCCAACAGCTTAACTTTTTGCTTAAAATTTAGCACCATTCTCTCCATCACCAGCACTGTCTGAAAAAGTCATGCTAGCAATATATGTCTGAACTGGCACCCAATTCAAATCTAACACATAACAAGTTGTGCAAAAAAACAAACAGCCTTGACAACTGCATTTGTGCAATTGCAAAAATATGGATTCTTTAGCAGACATACTGGCAGTATGTGCATCAAATATCATTAATGATGTGAAACATGGCAGTAAAATTTACCATGAGTGATGCTCAACCTATTAACACAAGTTGCAATGTTCAAAAATGAAATGCTTAATGGCTTAGCTTTTAATTCTTGATATTTGGAATGATTAATAGAATGAATTGTGACATATTTTGATGCTGGGACTTACACACTGTTAAACTGTATTTCACCATCGGAGAATCAAATCCATAGGACACAGAATGCAAACATTGAAACTTATTTTATTAATTGTCATTCTCACAGGAGCACTTCCTTCTAAGCATAATAGTTAGAGCTGTACTATTCATAAAATAAAGTTCTAAGCATAGTAATTACAGATATACTGATTTTAGAATGAATGGAGATATACTTCAGAGAGGCCTGTATGTGTGGGATTTTAATTATTCATGAAATGTATTCCTAACCAAAAGGCAGTATTTCTTTTTGTGAATATATTTCAGATGGATGGAGTTGCATAACTTGAGTAATACAGGTTGGGGTATGTTACATACATACTTCACCAGAGGTTATATGTGAAACATTAATAATATATATTAAAAAAGAGTTTAGTTATACAAGCATTACTTATACCTTGCTTGCAATAAACATGTTTATTATTCTCATTTGTCTTTAGTTTTACATTCGTAATCAAAATGTTGTGAGAAGTGGGATTCTGGCACCCTCTGTAAAAGTATTTTTAGCTGGATTCAAACCATTAATCACCTGTATTCTTTATCTAAACTCACTGCACTTAATCCTTTTGCAACAGACATAGGTATATGACAGGTGTAATTTCTCCACTCAGTACTATCCAGAATGCAGATGAAAGTTCAGCATTGCCAGGCTTGTTTGCAGCAATGAAGGCAGCCTGCTTTCACTTTTTCACTTTTTTCTTTAGTCAGTGAACCATGTTTGCATTCTGCCAAGTAAAGAGCAAATAAAATGGCATTAGAAAAAATATATGAGAGAAAAATGGTGGCAGTAAAATTAATTCAATCAGTGGGTATACATATTGCAATTTAAAAAAAGAATACATTTTGAGAATAATTGAAATATGAACTTTAAACAAGATCATACCCTGCATCATCTGTTGTATTTATCTCTGTTCACTTAATTTACAGCTTATGCCACAGTACTGCACATTAGCTAGTTGCATTCTCTACAGTCATTACTATCAAGGGCATTGATGGTCAAGCACTGTCTTCAGGCGTATTTTCACTACTGAAGGTAAGTCAAATTAAAATTTTCACTTTTTTCCTTAAGCCGGGAAACTTGATTGCATGCTACCAAGTGTTGAGCAAATGCAGAAGGCAATGTTAAAAAATATATAGAAATTGTTTTGGATAACAATTTAACAGAACATGAATTTAATCAAAGTATGTATCTAGCAATGAGCAAAGCTTTTAGTGCATTACACTGACACATTCAGCTTTCTCATACCTCCTTGCCACATCACTGCTATCATTTATTTCTTACACTATCAATACTTTAGTTAATGCCATGGCAATGGAAAAGGGAACAGGGCACACCATAAATGTTTTCATTTTTCAACCAGCACACAGAGTTAATAGTGAAATTATTTCAAATGGCATATCTGTCTGTCAGGTCTACTCAGTACTGAGATTACTTGAGTTTCCTACCTCTGCACATTCATACACCAAAATTAGAGTAAATATTTATTATGGCCTCTCTGAGTAAAATGATATGTGGACAGGTTTTGCATCTGCTATCACCTGTACGGTTTCTCTAAGCTCACTTCATTTACACTTTATTCCATAGAGATAGGTATGTCACAACTTGAATTTCTTCACTCAGTACTGTCCAGAGTGCTAAGGAAAGTGCACTAATCCCAGTCATAATTGTAGTACTTATGGCATTCCAAATTATATTTGTCAACTTTTCCCTTAGGAAGTGTGATGCCATATACTGCTACTGAATGCTGCAAGTCAGTGGAGCACAATGCCAAATCAAGTGCAAAGGAAAAAGGAAAAAAGACACATTTTGAAACAAGTAGTTTAAATGTGGATTTCTGACATTTCCTTGACTTTGTTATCTTGCAAAAGTAACACATATGGATTTGAACAATCAAACCACAATATTAAGAGCAATCATTTCAGATTATTTCCCATATTTGCCACAGACGGAAGGATAAAAACAGTTTCAATGTACTCAAACTGTGATATTGTATCATCACACTGCAAGTGCAACCAAAACAAGTTATGAAGCTGTCCTTCCTCATTTACCAGTAAATTTCTGGATGAGTGGGATATTGGCAACACGATACCAATGTACTCACACAAAATGCAGACACTGCAGCTGTATTCCCCTCTTTATTTAGGGTGCCTCATTCCCTTATCTATTTATTTATTTATTTTATTTATGTGACATTTGTTTACTGGGGTAGTCTGACTGGGTCTACAAAACCCATTTTCAGCAGAGACCCGGGGAGAAAAGCTCCACATACAGGACAAATACAGTATAATCCAATACAATACAAATGACATTAGAAATACTATACAAAATACGTTGAAAGAAACTATGTTACAAGATTACACATCTAGACATTTCTATAGAGTTAAAACATAGATAGCAACAGTCACTGTCACCATATACATAGCCTATGAGTAGATAGTGTCCAAAAGTAGTATGTAGGTAGTACAGTGTATGCCATTAACTGTTCTAGTACATGGAAAAATAGAATGTTGATTTCAGTTAAGAAAATAATAGCCAGAAAGTTAGTGATGCAGAAAGATAGGGGTCTATATTACGACGTCAAACTCACAGGAGTCCGACCATTGTAATATTGAACCCAAATGTTCAAAACATGGAAATAGTGAAGCCACAGAACACCAATTTTTTTTCCCAGGGAAACAAATTGGTGGGCCGTTTTCATGGCTTTGCTATTTCCTCCACTGTGGTGTGATCTCAGAGTTGGCATATAGTCAGATAGTGTGGTGGAAGATTATCCGCTAATGTGGAGCAGGGTTTTAGTTTTTGTAGTAGTATATTAATGGTGTCAGTGGGTATGAGCTTAAATGAAAATAGGGTTTGTAAGCCACTTTGTTGAGTAGGAGGGTCATTAATGACAGGGTTAGAAGTATTTGATGGTCTAGGGTTGATGTCTAACAAGGTTGAAGGGCAGGGGGCCCAGCATATGGGGTGCTCATTAGTAAGTCTGATACTGATTTTATGAAGTTCTTGTTAAAGATGTCAGCTAATAGTGATGGAGGGGTATCAGCTGATGTGTTGTGCTCTCTTTGTTCCAGGGTTAAGTATAGAAGATACAAAGTGCCAAAATGTATTGGGGTTGATTTTAAGCTGGAGTTTAAGCATAGAATAGTATGACTTCTTATCACTGTTGATTAGTTTTGTCACTTTGTTACATAGCATTTGAAATTGACATGATTTTGTTCATAGGTTGGTACTAGGCTATCGGCCCTAGGGCCTATACAAGCCTAGCCATAACAATTCCTGGCTGTTTCTTCCCACAGTATTTACTTCCCTGGACCCCGTCTAGCTGATGTGACTCCTGGGGTGAATTTCCTATCTCCCATCCAATCATCAATTTAATTTTTGTTTTGTTTCCAGGTTATCCAGGCTCGGCCCCTTTGCTTCATCAGGTGTTTACAGTCCTTAGAGAGTCATGGTGCTGAGTTATTTTTGATTCTTTTCATACGAATGGGAGCTGGGGTAGTAAGTATGTGAAGGAGGGTGTTATTAAAGTATAGTACAGCATCATTAAGGGGTAGTTGTTTAAGGGGTGTCCAGTCTATTTCATGTAGCAGATAGCTGAATTTATGCTGACAAAAATAATTGAGTTCCTAACTGGTTTTACAGTGTGTAGCCTTAGTTGTTGCGAGTTTGTCCTAATGCAATAAGCTGGTAGATGATCACACAGGGAGCTAGGCAGTGTACTGAAAAGGGTTAATTGGTGGGGGTGGGACATTAGAATCCAGTCAAGGGTGGACTGGCAGGTAAGATCTTTACTGTATCTTGGAGTATTGATAAATTGAGAAAAAACATAGAGATTTATACTATTTGTGGGGGAGACACATGTTGTCCTAAGAGCAATGCTACCTCATTTAATTGTATATAGTATCTGTATCAATGAGTACTGCACGTCCTTGAACATGCACATTTCTTAGTAAGAATCAGGAAATGTGGTCATAAAAGCAACATTTGAATGTTAGTAATGTTGCTCTACTAACTCAATGTACTTTCAGATTTTTTGGTAAGTCTCTTCTCCTTAGCACACTCTCAGTATGTGTTCATCAAATAGGGAACCCATGAAACACTGATTGTCCCTGCAGTCAGACTACTCATTGAAATCTGCAAGCCATTAGCAGGTAACATTTCTCAATGCTTGCCCTTGCAGTGCTAAGGTGTGTGATTGCAATTGTGTAGCTCCTCAGATTATGTTTATCTTCCCCACACTTAGTGCCGATTGTGGTATTCAGGAATGCTAATTATTTAACACCTCAGTTGCATACTCTCAGTGCTCAGATGATCGAATCATCATTATATAAAGGTGATTGTGTAGCTAAGGAACTTGTGTCATAGTGGGGAGACTGATTGGTTCCAGAAAGCTTGAATCTGCAGATACACTTTGAGAAGATTTGTCTACCTTCTATACTTGTTTCTAGCCAAGGTATGTTGCAATTATTTACAGAATGCTTTTAGTTTAACATTGAGAATGGATAGCAATGCCCAGTACAGCCACTGGTATATCTGTCTGCATTTTCTTTATCATTTACTGTTGGCATAACCCACATATATCAGTTATTTGTCTGCGTTACAAAGTTTTGTGTAAAACGCCATCAGCTATAATTGTGTGGGTTTCATTTTTTAAGGATTTGGAAAGTTATTGAAGAAGATTGTAATATATCTTTGTAACAATGTCAGGTATTTTTACATGTGTAGTTCAAGGAATATGTTAAGGTTATGATGTCCATCTGCTCTCCAAAACAGTGGAGATGGCACTGTAGCACATTTCTCCATTTCTACTTGTATACTGTAAATTGAAATGTTGTGATGTATTACACAGTTACACAACTGTTGTCTGAATTACAAATCTATTATAATTGTTGTTTTATGAATTTTGAAGGTGGGGTGTCTTAACCCATGGGTTATTATC
This sequence comes from Protopterus annectens, assembly GCF_019279795.1. Lineage (NCBI taxonomy): Eukaryota > Metazoa > Chordata > Ceratodontiformes > Protopteridae > Protopterus > Protopterus annectens. The sequence goes on from NC_056748.1 coordinate 205,057,529, forward strand.
GGGAGCATTACCTTTTCAATTGTTATAAGCATGATGGATGCATGCATTCATACATGACCAAATTCACAGCCATACTGTCTGTGTGTTATGAATCTAGAGCCTACACATATACATGAGATGGAGCTCGCTGATATTGGACAGGTTAAGGATGAAACTGTTGATTAGGGTAGTATGGTTACTCAGGTTGCAGCACTGGATGATTCTACCTATAGTCACAGTGAGAGCATGGTGCCACACAGGTGTATTTGTATAGGTGGTCACAGGAGGTCTACCATTCACCCTTCTATTGATGCTAGTGTATCATTAAGTACCACCAGACGTATGTGCAGGGTCATAATGGAGGCATAAGCATGTTCCACTAGGGCCCTGGAACAGATAGTGTGAGTACTAAACATCATGCAGTCTAATGTGCATGACTCCATGAACCATGTGATTGACTATTGACTACTGGGACAGTATGAATGAAACATTGGATCAGGCTGTGTCTATGATGGAAAATTTGCTGGGGGACAGCAGACTTTCATGTAGCTGGAGAGCTGCAACATCTTCTGGCATTAGCTGAAGTGACCATACCAGATGCTGCTCCCATAGTGACATTACTACCTCTGCTCCATCAGTGATTGTGGTGTCCACACTCAGACATTGTAGGCCATTGGGTCATACTCCTGGAAGTAGTCACGATGAAAGCTCATAGATCAGACATCAGTCACATTCAAGTAGCAGCCTAACTTCTAGCCAGGGCCATGGAAGTAGCAATGCAGTTCATGGCAGAGGTAGCTGTCATAGTCAGGGTTACAGACACTGAACTGACTACTCTACCATGCATGGCTCACTCCTGTTTGAGATGCAAGGATGTAGTGGTAGCACAGTGCTTGATTGTGTTCATGAAGACACACACACACACACACACACACACACACACACACACACACACACACACACACACACACACACACACACACACACACACACACACACAGTGAAAACAACAATATAAAAAATGCCCATATCATGCCACACACATAGAACTATGTAAACAGTACTGTTAAGTGTAGTTTACTATCATATAATTGAATTGCACATAGATGAAATATGATTAATCAAATGTGTACTCTGTAAAAGTAAAATTGTTGTACCAAATTATTTTGAATTCAGTTGAGCGAATGCCAGTACCCATTCGGTAATGAGAACTCAATGTTATGATATTGATGGAAACCAGACAGCCTTAAAATGTAATGACATAATGAACCTTAACTTCATATGTGCACTTCTCTTTGGTGAAAATCGGAACAGGAAATTTCAATAATATACATACCAGACAGCTCTTATATATTACCTGTACATGGAAGCAGGTGTGAGGTTTGCTATACTCTATGGCACTGTATTAACAATGCCTGGCAGAATTAAGTACATACCCAGATCACGTTGATCACAGATGATGGACATCTCTAACTGAAGTGCAGGGCAGAACACTTTAAATCCTGTCAATGGGAAAAAATGTAAAATGTACAACTCAGGTACAAAACACAAAAGAAAGTAGAAATGTGAATCTGAGGATAATCACTATAATAATGAGCAACACCATTATACTTTCACTGCTTTATGGAATTCCGAATAATTGTGACTGTCAACAATTGCGTTACTTCTGTTTCAACATTTTCAGTGTTCAGTAGTACTAAATGTGGCAAATACATTTGTTTTTTATTTAAAAAGGCATTGTGTGATTCAACGACATAGTAGTAAACCACTGAGTGCTATACATCTCATGTTACTGGCCCTGACCACTTTATTCTTTAATAAATGCATGTATTTCTTACTTACACATACTCACTTCTTTGGTGTCAGCCTTACCCTCCTACACCCCATCCAACCTGTGTAAATGATGATGAATGTCCCCTTTGGATATGTCTTTGTGACTTAGGGTTGTATATATGTCTCATGCACACAGTGGATAGCTACTACTTGCTTTCTTAAAAGCTTGAATTTTTCATATGTATTTCAAAAGAAAGGGTTTTGATTTCTTGTTCATACTCATTTGTAAATAATTGCTCATATAATTGTTGAACCTCATTCTACTCCAGTTAGTATTGTAAAGAAATCAGACAAAGCAGAAGGCATATCAGTCTTGCTTATTGCTATACTTGTGCAAACGATGGCATAATTGACCTTTTCCATGGTTTATAAGCAGTGGTCAAGTAAAATGCTTGATGGACAATGTTGGGGTGAATACGTTATCGTATATTGCAAACATCAATAATTTAAACTATTATTGATATAAATGTACACCTCAGACAACTGCTCTGCTTAGGGGCATATACATATTTCCATATGAGAGTACTCAGTTTTATATGGGTCTATATTATGTGATCAAATGATTAGGTGATCAAACACCTAAACATCATCCACGTAATATCAAACTGCAAAATACTGAATGCCGCCGGGAAACGTTACCATCAGCCACAAAAAAAATATAATTTACAGCCAAACTAAGTGGGGGGCTTTACCCCTCACACCCCCTGATGTGGGTGGCTGTGTTCCCAACACATGCCTTAAACTAAATATACCAACTCTGAGATCACTCCACAGTGGAGAAAATGACAAAATCCAATGAATGGCCATGGAAAATCTTTCCCTGCGATAAATTGGCCATTCACTGTTTTTTTTGCTTTCAATATTACTTGGTCGATGATTAGGTGTTCAATCACCTAATCATTTGATCATGTAATATAGACCCTTTTTATATACATATACATATATATATATATATATATATATATATATATATATATATATATATATTTCCATTACAGGTTCCATACTTACCTTGTCATTACTGAAGATACAAATTATGTCCTTGGGATTTGCAGTTGTCCATTCCTAATGCTATTAGAACACAGCTATAGCATGGTTAAGTAAAGGTTGTGGAGTTTGACAAGCAACAGTTTTGATATTTGCATGTGCATGAGATCTTAGGCTTTGAGCTAGGTAGTGTGTGTGTGTGTGGGTGTTTGTGTGCTATCCTTTGCCTTTTAGGCAGAGAAAGGGCATAGTGTGCATGCATCCATCTGACAGCACCATATGCAGAAGGTGGTTCTCCCTCAGAGTCCTTATCTGTATCAGCTACTGCTGGTCCTGCCTGTGGTCCTTGAAGCTGTGGTTCTGGCCCTTGCTGACCCTGTTGAAGCTGTTTCCTGATAATTATATTGTGCAGCATTACAGAGACTGTGAGTATTTGGGCAGAGGTACTTGGGTCTTACTGCATGGCACCTCCTGATGTATCTAGGCATCATAACCTTAATTTGAGCAATCCAAACACATGCTTTTTGATATTCCTTGTTTTCACCTGGGCCTCATTCTGTCCTTGTACAGAGGGGTTATGTGGTTTCACATAGGTGTCCTGAGTAAGGGTTCTGGTGCATAAACTGCATCCCTGACCTAGATGCCTTGTCGAAAGTCACTCTTAGCAAATCTGTTGCATAGCTTGCAGGTATGCCATATGTGTGTCATGAAAACTGCCTGGGTTACCTGCACAAACATTGTAGATGATCCGTTAGCATGGTTCTTGCTCTGTCCTGTGGGATGCATAGGAAACAAATGTGATCTCATGCACGTTGTAGCACTGCATTTAAAAACTAATGTAATATTGTACAAGTTGATGCCTGTGATGCCCTAATATATCTCTTGTGGGTCTGTGGAAAGTAGCAGTTGTTAGTGTATGTAATTCTACACACACCATTGTTTCCACTGGGATGAGTTCACTGCAACTTTACTGGGGACTGATGTGGGGGCAGCAGAGGTTGCATAGTTCCTCTAGTGTTTTCCTGTCCACCCTGTATTGCTCAACAGTGTCTGTGTCATGCAGTCCATAAGTCAAACTGGGCCTAAACAGCTTTCTTCTTCATCTTTCCCAAGGCATGGCAGCAGCCCCTTGATTTAAACCTGCTGCAAAGATAACATGATAATAGCAGCAGCAACCCTAACATTGTTTCTGTAATTGTAATCATGCCTGTATTCCAAGGAGTTTCCCCTTTCAAGGCAAAAGTAAGCAAAGAGTATATATGACTGATTTCTAGCTTCCCGAATAGCATTGTCATGTAGGATTGGTTAATTAGTATGTAATTCAGCTCTTCATGCTTTCATTAGCATATTCTACCATTTCACTTGGTTCTGAGGCTCTACGCAATGTGTAGAGTCATTTAATAAATACTAAAGAGTGCCATGCTGCCAGCATGATAGCAGCCCTTAGTCACTTAGTGTAACAGTTAATGAAGCCTGCCCAAGTTGTTAGCAGCCCTTAGTCACTTAGTGTAACAGTTAATGAGGCCTGCCCAAGTTGTATTTATTTATTTATTTGTTTATTTATTTATGTGTCTTTGTTGACTGGGAAAGTCTAACTGGGCAAAGCCTTTTTTCAGCAGAGACCCAGGGAGAAAAGTTTCATCACAGTACATTTATATTCCAAGAGAATTTCAAACAGTTCTCAGAAAAAAAAAACAGCAGTTAGATTTATCATGAAAAAACAAACATAATCGACAATTATAAGTCTATACGGTTCTTATAGCTCTAAACTCTTGCAGGAAGTAAATGGATTAAAACTACAGAAGGGAAAACATTGCAAAGAAGTTTAGTGTTCTTACATTTTAGTGAAGAAAGGTTTTCAAGGTTCAAGATACATAATGAAGCAAGATATAAAATTATGTAGGAAGGGAGATTTTAGCATTGTATGAGTTTGTAAAGAGTTCAAGAGATATAATAAAGTAAGTTATAAAATTATGTTGGAGGGGAAAAGAGACAGTAGCGCTTAGGAGGATAGTGTTAATAGTATATGTTAAAGAGATAATGGTGTAGGATTATTTCTATTTAGGCTGCCTATTCTGAATTAGTGTATCTAAACATTTATAACTTGGGTATACATGGGATGCATAAGAGGGATAGAGCAGTGGATAGGGGAGGTAGAAAAACACATAGATGAGAAGTGTTAGAGAGGGTAAAATGAAATGTACTGACTCAAATGCAGGAGGGAAAGTTGTTAATGGTATAATTATTCAAACAGGGGAGAGCAAAAAGTTAGTGATAAGAAATAAGAACTTTGTGTTTTCAGTAGTGGTCTGAACCTGGTGATGAACATAAGCAGGATCAGGACTGGGAAAGGTACTGTTTGAGCTGGACTTTATAGCTTGGGAGTTTGTTACTCATTTTTACTTGTGTAGGAATAGTGTTCCACAGTTTGGAGATTGAACAGAAATATAATGAGTCCTCCAATTAATTATTTTCTTAAATAGTGCTTTGCAGAAATGTCTCACCAGAACAGAAATGGGGGTGTAGGCAATAATATGCTTTTTAATGCAGGGGATTGTTCTGTATGCTAAATCAGTTTGTATGCCACAACTAGCTGAGAGTATGTCATGTAGCTGTTAAGGTCTAACCAGTTTAGTTGTTTTAAGGCTTGGCAGTGGTGAGTTTAGCATGCAGTGCTGGTAGCAAATTTGGCTACTTTATTTTAACAAGAGGCTAGTTTGGATGTTAGTGTAGCGCTTAGTTTTATAAAGATAGGTGAGGCATATAAGGGGGTTGGAATCAAGGATGTGCTGGGGCTTTTCTTGCTAGGTCTGTAAGGCATTGTTTTGCCCTGTAAAGGGAGCCAATTTTTTGGTGGGTCTTTTTAATTGTTTGAAGAATATGTTCATTAAATTTAAGACTGTCTTCTGTTACAGTACCTAGTGATTTAGTATGTGGTACTATCTCAATTTTAGTGTTATTTGCAGATGTAACTAAGAAAGACTGTTTTTAATGGAGATAATCCCTGGGATTCGTAGCAATCATGTAGGTGCCACATGGTGCCTACATGATGTAAAAGTATTAGTGAGATGAGTGCCAGTGCTAATTGAATATGCACGGTGTTCATCACACCTAAACAGATGCAAGAACCTTTTTCTGACTAGTAATAATGTTCATGGCCATAGGAAATTGCATTCTCGCAAGCAGCAACACACAATGTAAACAAAACAGATCACATACATGCAGTTCTGAGATATGAGGACATCCTGTAGCCAACACATATTAAGAGCAGGTACAGGAAAACAATATGGAATGAAGGGAAGTAGAATGGGGGAATTGCTACTCAAAAATCTAATATACTAACTTAGTAATGTTGTAGAGGGGAAATGTTTAAAATGTACTCATATCCTGCAGGCAAATGTAATGAAAGTTTATAAAAAGAATTTAAAACATAAAACCCACATGACTAATGTAATAATAATTATTGTGAATGTGAATCCCTGCAGGTACACATATAAATAATAACAGACATGCTGGTAAAGGATGTGAATATAGACATAAAACTGCATTGCAACAAAGGGGGGTGCAGATCTGATATACATGTTAAATAAATGGTTGACTTGAGATAATAGTTTGCAAGCATGGAAGATAAATTATTGAATGAATGCATAGAATGGATAAGGTTGTACAAAAGCTGACAGGACTGAAATATTATCCACCTCACCATACAGCACACAAGAACCAAATAACCTCACAGCTATAATGTCAGTTAACTCAGAAACAGACATGTGTATGCAAACAAATGGTAGTGGCACCAATAGGAAAGGGTATCATCACATACAAGCATGTAATAGACAGGGAAGTGTATGTTTATAAAAATGACACATGACAATTCAATGACAAATAACATGCATAAGTGACCAATGCCAAAACTTTGAGGATGGCATGTCAGGAGTCCAGTTTTGTCATTGCCAATTTGCAAACATGTCTGACATACTAATACTAAGCATTCTCACATACACTTCCAGGGGACAGGAACAGCAATTCAACAGTAGCAACACAACAGAAAATGTTGTAACAAAGGACCAATCACATCCCCTGATGGTCACCCTGCATTCCATACAATTAGATACATTTATGGGCTCACACTACTGGCAGTAAGCCATATACAGTGATGGAAACAATGGCAGTATTAAAAACATGCCTAGTGGATGGCATGCAATAAACAGCATAATTTTCTTGTGATTACATAATGCATGAGCAAGGAATGACCTTAGAAACATTTTTATAATGCCCTTTCAGAACTCATACCTGAAAAGAGATGCATAACAATTATGGGCATCACAGACATATGCATACCAGTCATGTAAGGAAAAAAACCTCCAAAGGGTGGACAGCACTATCATACCATTTAAGTGTTCTGCAAATCCACGGGGTATGCCAATGTATGAAAAGGGTGGATTGTGAGTGTGTGTAAACCACTGTAGTCTGACAGACAAATGTTACCAGAATCAAACCATTGCGTATTATACAAGATGTTTTCCAGATCCCTGTATTCTGTGCATGGACCACATCAGACAGCAATGCAGGCTGTCAGAAATAACTGAACTGAATGTGTGTGTCCATACTGGAGGTATGGCTATCACATAAACAATCAGATTTAGTCAGCATGCCAGTAATGAGCTACACATTATACTGTCCACACAACACTGAGCATTACTATATGACTGATTTTTTTGACAAGGATATAAGGGGTTCTGATAAAGTTCTGTAATTAATGGATGAAAGAGCTCAGCCATTTTTATTGCTTTTGATATTAAAGTGGAAGTTGTTATTTACCTTTTAATTCTGGCTGGTGATCATTCACAGTATTGTTTTATGGTTTGTTCCTAATGAAGGTGACTTTTGCACTTGTTTTTGAACATTTACTGTTTTGGCTCCTTCAGGAAACACAGCACTACGTGGGCTGTTTTTTCTTTTAGTTTGAGTTTCTGTCTGGCTGCACTTTCACACTCTATTTTCTTTGGTTTTGAACATAAATATTGCCTGAATAAGCAGAGTTTCCTTTATGTGATGCATAAAAAATTATAATCATTACTTTGCAAACAGCTGTTTAACAATGAAATTATGGATGTGAAAGCTAGCCTTAGGGGGTGGTGTAATCATCTTTGATTTTAAAAAATATAACCAGGATATAAGCTGAATGACCACATGCACATACTAACTCTAAGCAAACACACACGCACAAACACACGCACATGTACGCACACATCCACACACACACACACACACACACACACACACACACACACACACACACACACACACACACACACACACACACACACACACACACACACACACACACACACATATGCACATGCACACACACACACACACACACACACACACACACACACACACACACACACATGCACACACACATACACACGTGCGCGCACACACACACACACACACACACATGCACACACGTATGCCCACACACACACACACACACACACACACACACACACACACACACGCACACACACACACGGGCGCGCACATACACACACGCACACACACACACACACACACGCACACACGTACGTATACACACACACACACACACACACACACACACACACACACACACATGCAGTTCTACCACATTCAGTATTGGACCTCCTACCTAACTAGGATGTAAAGTCTAGAGAGCACTGTATTAGATGTAAGCACCAGAAGTATAACTAGTTCATTTATCACTATGGGTCAGTGCTATGAACCAGCACCCCACCACCTTCAGGTCTTCAAATGAAAAGCAAAAAACAAAAGCACTCAGTAATCCATAAGTGACTGACTTATTACTGTTAGATTTATGCATCCCCAGCAAATAAAGAAAAAACAAAGATGTTCCTACACTTTATACCTGCCTACATGGAGTGCTACAGATGTCATATTTTACTTAAAAAAAGAAGATTTTTTTAAACCACAGCAAACTGTTTACTGCAATGAAGCAATCGGTTGCTACAGCTTAGAATACACATGGAGTGCAACAGTGCTCAGGTTTGAGGTTTGACTGCAAATGCAATAGCTTTTAAAAGCCAATATTACATTAAAGAACCATCGGGATTGGCTGACTGTGGCCCTCAACACTTTGCAGCTCCAACTGTTGTCCCTTTCACCCCGCACTAACTTTGCTACTGGCAAGTACCACAGGAGATGTCTGACTTTCATGGGAGAAACAGAACTTTTGCCAGCATGACCCCTTCAGTGTGTTTCATGCAGGATTTTTCCATACAAGTTGTTATACCCATCATGAAAAACTTGTATATATGTGTTTGTGTAATGCTTGTGACGGTCTCCATTTTCCCTCTACAGAAGATGTATTTAAGTGTGGAAACAGTTGCAAGGGAGGCATGTAAATGTGCACACAGCTGTTTTATACCAATAACATCCCATACAGCTTGGTACACATTTAAATACATTCTCTGCATGGGAAATTGAGACAGCAACAAACGTTATGCACATGCATGCAAGCACACATGCACATTTTCCACAATAGGTATTGAACCTCCTACCTATCCTTTTTTATACAATCTAGAAAGCACTGTACTACTCACAAGCATTACAAGAGAAGTCAGACTTGCATGGAAGAAATTGAACTTTTGTGAGGATGACCTGTTCAGTGTATTACATGCAGGATGTTTCCATAAATGTCGGTATAAGGGAGATATGTGCATATTTACATGGATTCTCTGCAGAGAAATTGAAACAGCAACAAGCTTTACATACACATTGTGGGTATCAGACCTCTTACCTATCTAGTTTACACAGTCTAGAAAGCACTGTAATATTCACAAGCACCACAGGAGGTCTGATTTGCATGGAAGAGATTGCACTTTTCTCAGGGTGACCTCATCAGTTTGTTACTGTAAAAATAGGAATTTGTGAGAACATTTAAATGTGCTGTTCACAGGAAAAGCAGATACACCCCCCCCCCAGTGATATAGTCTCACACTCTTGTTTTCCATGATGAGAATTGAATCTCCTACCTATCTAGGTTATGTAATGTATAGATCAATCTATTAGTTGCATGTACCAGAAATTATACTTTTGTTAGGATGACCTCATCAGTGTATATCAGAGAGGATGTTACTGTAAAATAGGGATAAGAGAAGTGTGAGAGAAGATAAATATGTTTACCTCAGAAGAAATGGATACACAGTCTCACATAAACATGTGCAAGTTTTCCATGATGGGTATTTGACCTCCTAACTATCCAGTTTTGCAATTTTGAGATTAATCCACTAGTCACAAGCACCACAGGACAAGTATGACTCTGAGGGAAGAAATTGCACTTTTGCATGTGTGACCTCATCAGTGTGTGTCAGAGAGGATAGTACTGCAAAATTAGGACTATGGAGTTGTGAGAAAGTTATGTGTATTATTCTAATAGTAAATGGATACACCACCAAGGGATACACACAGTCTTACACACACATAGACAAACACACACACTAATACACTCATGCAGTCTCCTACCTATCTAGCTTACACAATCTAGAAATCAATGTACTAGTTGCAAGCACCATGGAGAAAGATGCATACTACCTATCTGAAATTGGATACTAGAATACTTGTTAAAATCAATGGTTGTAAGTGATAGTACTGGGTATCCCAGGCCATGCAACACATGCCTATGTCTGCACAGGACAATGTAATATCACTAGGCCATGCAATACATGCATGTGTCTGCACAGGACAATGTGATATCACTATGATTGTCACATGTAATGACATACCTTGATAATGCAGTGTAGATTCTGTGATAATGTGAGGATCATTGACTTGTTCTACCCAATGGGATGACATATGCATTGATGTTGCACACCACTGGATTTTCAATTAAAAATTACTGTGGCATCATGTCAGGATGATTGCATACTTGCATTATCTCATATTTGTACTAAAGGCATTGGCAAGACAAACACAGACGTGATGCATGGGACAGTGCACTGCAAAATGACAGTGAAGGATGTGATGAAACTAGATTAACCAAGCTGGTAAGGCATTGCAACAGTAAATACTGTAGACATACCTCTCAACCTGGAAACATCAAAAATGTGGACAAAGGCCCATGGAAAATAGGTACAGAGCTGTATGCTAGTTAACATAAAATTTACATACATAATTATACAACACCACCCACTCTGGTGGAATTGTGGGATACCAACTTTTAAATGCAAACTGAAGAACACATGAAATATGATCATGAAACACAAAATAAATAGAATAAAGTTTTATTTATATTAATATTTGACTTTTATTGAACTTGTGCAAACTGCAAAACTAAAATATAACTGTTACACTCACCACCATATGTAACTGGACCTACAATAAAAAGATTACTGATCAATTCCTTGAGTCTCTTGGACTGTTTGTTTACCTTTCCTCTTTTGAACGGAAGCAGCACATGGCAGCAGTGAGCAGAGTTTTTTTCCCTGTTTAAAACCTTCAATTTTCTGCCAACGAGACTAGTCCAGTGACCTGGTCTTCCCAGCACCCACCTGTGTCCACATAGCATTCTAAGTCTCCCGCTAGAACTCCAAATAAAAAAGAATTAAAAAAAAATACATATCGGGGCTGTTTTTCCTGTTTAAAATGTTCAATTTTCTGCCAGCTCCTGCAGAGTTGAAACTAGACTGATCCGTCCAGCGCCCACCCATGTCCACATAACATTCCAAGTCTCCTCTTGACCACCAGTTAAATGAAAAAAGAATTAAAAAAAATATAGCCGATAGACAGGTGTGCTAAGAGGACTTGTTCTATAAATTGTAGGTAAACTTTGCTCTGCAGGTATCATATAAATTGGTTCCATGATTGATATATTTTTATTTTATTTTACATTCGGTTGGGAAACATGCACGTTATTTGTATTTTTTCTGTTTAGCTTCATGCATTTAAACTTCATAGCAAATTAGACGCCATTGATATAATTATAAAGCTGTAACTGTGCTTCTGCTCTGAAAATGTATTGGCTGAAACAGTTTTCGTAAAAGCTTTTATTAATTTTGGCTACTTGTATGAAGACCGCTTGGTTAAGTCCAGTGTTGCTTTTGTTATAGGTGTTTATGCATAGATAGTAGAAACCAGGATACAGTAACTGTTTTGATTACGTCTGCACTCTGCAATGTGTTTAGTTACATCTACAGCTTAGTATTGTAAATAGAGGTTCAACTGTTCACTGTTTCAGTCAAATCGCTTATGCATGTTTCGGCAGCTGTGCTGCTGTGCTGCTGTTCAAGAAGATTTCATGTTTACTTAGGTGGTTAATTCAGAGGAGAGTGTAGACTTTGAGTAATTCACTGTTACCACCGCAGTAGATGCCGGGATCTCTGACTTCTGCCAATTGCTGAAACAGTGTTCTTTTTCTCCTATCATAAATTTTTCTAAGAACATTGATAGTTACATTTAAATTAAAGAACCAGTATCCCAATAAAATTAATTAGTAACATGATAATGTCTTTCAAGGAACATAAATTAAAGTTTTAATGTTTTCATAAGTGCTTAACATTCACTCTTTCCTTTGTATGTTTCTTTTAGTGCTAACAACGGCCACTTCTGTAAAAACAGACATATAAGGAATTACTGAGTAAGTGTAATCCACAGTGGTTTTACAATGGACACCACAAAATATGACTGCTGTATCTGTATGTATAATCTTTCCCATTAGTAAAGTAGTCCATTGATATTATTTAGGAATGTTAGGCAGCAGCACCTAGCTGTCAAACTATGCTGTTGCCATAACTTTTAAACTGTCACCCAAAGGAACTGTCGCAGTATTCAAACGTTCGTATCTTTCAACTGTCCAGATTTTCGCAGACTATCCATATTTTTGGATCATATTTTGGTTTCTTCCTCTTAAAAAATGTGGTTTTCTAGTAAATCAGTGAGGATTGAATTAACTAAATAATAAGAAGTATTGGTGTTTCAGATTTCTTATCCTTCATCAATTGCATGGTAACACAAAACCTTTTTTTCTAGCAACTTTATAAATTTATAAGAGTAATATTTAAAATTTGTTCCTATTTTGGACCTTTGCACCCCATTATTTTTGGCTTTGTCCAGATTTCTTGTGCTAAGAGGTTGAGAGATATGATTGCTGTTAGTACCCCATACAGGTATACAAAGGCAAAAAAGGAATTTTCTTTAGTGGCGGAACAGAAAGATTTGGTGTAGAGAAGAAGGATAAGGGTCGATGAGTCTGAAGCATAAGTTTCAACGGTCCATGGTTTTATCTCGTATTTTTGGCCAGTTCCATATAAAATTGTAGTTTTTCTGTAAAAGTGTAAAGAAAGACAGAGGGCATTTGAGATTCATTTTATTTATTTATATACTTGACATTTGTTTACTGGGAAAATCTGAGTGGGAGACCAATGATGCATAGTGAAGGATTAAAGTGAAGTTAAACTCAAATATCTTTGCTTGGAATCTTGTGGCAGAACGTTGCCTGTGTTGTCCTTCCTGACAGAGATAGTGTTCTAAGTAATGCATACACTGTACCAAATACAATAATGTTGGAAGGAAATAGAGTCTGTGACCCAAAGACGGAATTGCGTGATTATGTCAATCACTTCAATTTGTAAAAAAAAAAAAAATTCTTAAAAAATTCAGGAATTGAAGGGGCCACCAGGAATTCATGGCACCCCATTATTTTGCCCTCAAAACCGGTAATTACTGGGGAATATGGTACAGGTGAGAGGTATGACTATAGAACAGACAAATTAATTTAGAATAATTAATAAGGTGAGTTAACATAATTCAAAACTCATGATCATTTTTGGACAACTATCATACAGACACAAACTTTCTTCAACAGATAACTATAATTCTTTGATCTCCTCTTTTTTCTTGCACTGTTTAATCACAGCACCACTAAGCTGACTTGCACTGCTGATGACACAGTGCTGGTGCATGCATAATCATAGTCTGAAGTGATGATGACACAGTGTTGGTGCATGCATAATCATATTTTGAAGTGCTGAAGTTGCAATAATAGTTAGCAGTACTCTGTGTTGCTCTGTAATGACTTCCACACAAATACCTTTACAAGACAGCATTTACAAAGGGTAGCAGGCAGATTAGTGTAACAGCAGGATAATGATGTGTTAAATAAAGGCAATATGAACAGAAAGAGTAGTCAGACAAAACATCATGTAACATTCTCATCGATATGTATCCGAACATTTTTAGCATGTCAATAATTAATTTACACCTGAGTGTTATTTTAGCATATGTACAAATCATATCACGCAAATATGAATGTATGTAATCATATTTATTATTGTATTGAACACTGTAATCTATACATCCAACTCTTCAGCTTGTCTAAATTTGCAGCAAATTGAAAAAACATAGCTTAACACAGCAACACAAAGTGAGACAGACTTATGCAGATGCAGGTAATCAAATCCAAATATACTGCTGTAAGCATAGCACTTCCATTTAGTGTTAGTTGCATTCATTGCCCGGCGCCAAATGCAGAGCTAGAAGGGAGAACATACATTTTCAGGGTGACATGGAGATAGGGACAAAATAAATTAGCAATGTAAAGAATAATGGTGGTTCACAACACTATGTAGCCAACAGGTATACCTAAATTACTGAACCAAAACCATCATTAACACTTAGCTAATGGCTGGAATAAAATCTATCACATTAATACAAAATCTTTCTAAACATTCAAGCATTATCTCAGTATGCCACAAATGAAGTATTATTTCCCAGCATTACAATAACACTATTGAAGCACAATGCAAACTTGTGGAAGCATGCGGGGTGAATAGAGAGAGTAACAGACAGAAATAACACTGATATGTATTCTAGTTCATGTAGAAATATCTGTAATTTTTTTATTCTTATGTATTATATCATTAATCTGTCCTTCTCTGTACAATAAACTGATGTCTATACGTACAAATAAGGGGTGGGAGAGTACAATAAATATAAATACATAACCAGGATATGGTTGGCGTGCTAAGACTCTCTGTTGGGGCTGAAATGTTTTTGAAAAATGATGTCTTGCTGTACTATTCTAGTGTTATGTTAAGGAAATGTGTTATATGTAGAGAAATACAAACATTTGCAGTTAAATATATAATAAGAATATGAACTTTCATGAAGTAATAAACTGACATACAGCTGGAATTGAACCCATGATACTATGCCAAAATATCAGGCTATAAACAAAGTAATATCTTAACATGCCACTGAGGGACTCCTAGTTTAATACATCACACAGCCTAATAAATGTTACACTAACTGTTCTACAGTTCTGCCTTTAGTATAGCTTTACTCTGTATTTGCATAATGCAGAGGATTTAAGCATATTTGTGTGACAGTAACTGGACCACTGCAGATTATACTGAAATCTTTAGCTTTTACAGTAAGAACATAGACACGGCTTGCTGTCATTTAGCATTGCTGTGCTAGACCAAACTTCATGCAAAAGATGACTTAAAGTGAATGCTTTTTCATGGGCCATTTCTGGCCATATGTGTGTTGTCTGTTCTGTGTGAATCTATTTTTTGACCATATTAAATATGTGAAAAAAGGGGTGACTAGAGCAGTGGTGAAAATGGAGCTGGCAAGCAGATGGTAGCTCACAGGAAAAGTAATACAAAATTTTGCAGGAGGATTGTGGGAGAGCACCATAGCTATCCACTTCTTCACAATAGCAATTTACAATTGTACACTCAGTTTCATGACTTTGCAGATTCACCATACCAGTGATGGGTGACAACAGTGGAATAATGTTGCATGGCCAATTGGACTGAATCAATTGTGTTTGGATGACACATAGGCATGATATTTTTGTGGGACAGGTGCCCATTTTTTGGGTGGGGAGAGAGGAATGTTGCAAAAGGTGCTTAGGAATGACAGGGTCATGTAGGTAGGTAAAATAGGTTAGGAAGCATCTGCAGACATACAGGACATACAAGGCAGACAGGAATGGTGCTGGAGACAAAAGGGTGGGGGACACCATGATTGGGAATAAGTAGGGGACATTGGAATTACACCCACTTCCAGTATGTGAACAGTGAGAATCTTATCCTCACCCTGTCTCCTGTGGGAGCTCCCTGAGTCAGTGACAGATGTGACACCATCTTTGCAATGTGATACAGGACCTTTTCAACCCTGCCAATATGTGTACCAAGGCCTCTCTTCATTATATCCTCTACCAGTCCTGTCAGTTCCTGGCAGGTGACAAAATCACCATCTCAACTAGTACTGCTCCCAGAGTGCACAAATGCATCAGCAGATGGGGCATAGCTGCCTCATGTACTTGGAGCAGGTAGAGCAGTGGTTGTGGAGGCAATGCTCACAAGTTGTGACCCCAATGTGCTGGGTGTCTGTACTGCCATATGTGGAAGTATGGCAGGCCAAGCCGCAGTGGTCAGTGCACCTCACTATGGTTTTGATGATTAATTTTCATCAACAAGTTATGCAAACAGTAGATTGTTTATAAATTATAACATGCCTCCCCACCAAAAAAAAAAAAGAAAAAAAAAGATATGGAGTGAGACAAAAACATAAGGGATATTTAGATACATGTCATGTAATAGTATTATATACTTTTAAAAAACATTAGTTGGCAGTACATAAACAACTCTAAAAATGTACTATCGCACAACCTTGCAACATCCATATATGATGGAAAGGTATTGATGTGTTGTTAAATAAGCAAGTAACACTGATATAATATAAGAAACAGCTGTTTTTATTTTACTATGATGGATTGGGAATTATGCATTCTAAGTAAATAATCACAGTTACCATAATGTAATTCTTCCTGACAGACTGCTGTTAAGATGTTATAAATAACTATCAGTTAACAAAATACTGCTTCTAGGTACTGAATCCACACACTGTAAAGCTGGTATTCTAATTGCATAATGCAAGAAGCAGTACTTATTGGTAAAGATATGCATGCTTGAGATGAATGATGTGATATGCCTAACCAAGACGCTAGTGCTTGAGGGAATGAAAAAAATATTATGGCTTTTATTTTTTCTTGATTCGTATGTATTCTGTGCCTCTTTGAGGCAAGTTAATCTCCCCTGGTGTGCCTCAAGATTTGCAGAAATCTCTTCTGCAGCTGTAGAGAGTACAAAGAAGACAAATATAAATATGAAAGTATAAAGAGTAACTGCATTGGCTGGCTTGATAATTACTACCACATTATAGACAGGTTATTAGTCATTTTACATGCACAACTTGGGGGGGGGGGGTCTCAGTCCTAAATTCAACCTGCCATTGGCTTAGGAGGTCCTGCTTGCACTTTTTAAAATCACTATAGTGGTGATAGCAATGTTGCTCATTGCATGAAATGCCACTTGTACTGGAGGCAACATTAGCTAAGCTATTCAAAGTCTCAGCCTTATACTGAAACCTGGTATAATACCCCTGCAGTAGCCTACAGCTGTAGTGCTTCACAAGGAGTGCCACAAATATCCTGGACTCCTCAACACCCTACCTTTGTACTCTAAATTTAGCACCATTCTCTCCATTGCCAGCCATGACTGCAAAAGTCAAGCTTACAAACTATGTGTGAACTGGTGCCGGATTCACACATCTCATGTTACTGGTATTGCTCAAATGCACACAACCTTGCCAACTGCATTTATGTGATTGTAAGCAGATGGACCCCTTGGCAAATTCACTTGCACTGCCTACAGCAGATAGCAGTAAAGGTGTGAAACCTGCTTTGAGCTGTGCCATGTCTGATGCTTCACTCATTGTCAGAGGTTCCAGTGTTCAAAAATGGAATGCTTACTGGCATGACTTTTGACAGCTGCACTTTGGAATGTGAGATATGGCTGAATTCTGACATATATCAGTTTGGGGCTTATCCAGTGTTAAAATAGTATTATAACAGCTGGGAATTGAACCCATGGGATTAACTGGTCAAAAAGCACAATTTAATCTATTAATTGACATTGCCACAAATTAGTTAACTTTACCCTCTGGAAATTTGACATTCATTGACATCTGAATGAATGGAAATACACTAATGAGAGGCATATGTGTGTTGTTGTAATCCTGTCTTGGAATCCATTCCTATGTAAAAGTTGTTCTTAATGCAAATAATTATGGTTTATATGGATGCAGTTGAATGTGACAATCAAGGCAGGTTGGTTTATTTTACATACATACTTCAGAAGACATAAGGGTGCTAAACATACACTTGGGATATGTGATGAGTCATGATGATTACAACAAAGGCATTCTTCCCACAATATATAAGCAAGTGATTTTTTTGTATGAAATGTATTGATTGTCATACCTACTAAGGTGAACATAAATTAAGTTGTGTGAATATGTGAAAAATTTGTCATATATCTTAAAAAGTACATTTTTATTATGCATCGCTTACTGATACATCACTTGCTTGAAACAGGTTTAACATTCTCAATGCTATTTACTGTTATAGTCCTATTCAAATATTTCTGAGATATGTGCTTCTTACACCCTTTTTTTTAAAAGTATCTTATAGTAGGATTTTAACCTTTAACAGCATGCATTGTTTTTTTTTAAGTCATTGTTTTTACACCTTGTGCCACAGAGACAGCTATATTGAAGCTACGATTTCTCCTTTCAGTACTGTCCAGAGTGCTGAAGACAGTGCACTGTTGCAAGGCATGGTTGAGCTACCTTATTCAGCCTAAACTAAAATGTTTACTTTTTTGCTTAGGTAGTGAACTGTGTTTGCATGCTCCAAAGCAGAGAGCAAATGTATCTTAAAATGGGAAATAAATGGAAAAGTAAATTGTGAATAATGCCAAGCTATTATAAACAAGATTCAGACAATGCTTCATGTACCCTATTTCTCTCAATTCACTTCAGTTATACCTTGTAGCACAAAATTTGACAACTGTCAAGTGCATTAACAAAGAGTAAGTACTGTCCCTGTTGTGTTTGTGTCTGTGTGTGTGTGTGTGGGGGGGGGGTGGACAATGATGCCAGGTGTGCTTGAACTACTGAAGGCAGACTAAACTAAATTGTTCACTTTTTTTCTTAGAGAGTACACATCCCTGTTTGCCCCCAGCCAAGCAAAAGCCAAATACACCTTAAACTTATGATAAGTAAAACAAAAATCATATTGTGATAAATTGCAATGTGATCTTTACACAGGATTCATATGATGCTTCAAGTTCCTTATTTCTCTCAATTTACTTCAGTTACACCTTTTAGAACAGCATTTGACATCATTTTGGTGTATTTGTTAAAGTAGGTACTCTACCTGTTGCGGGGGTGGGGTGCAATGATGCCAGCTTTGTTTGAGCTATCAAAGGCAGTTTAATCTAAAGTTTTCACTTTTTTCTTACCTAGTGAACCATGTTTGCACAATGTTAAGTGGAGAGAAAATATTCCTTAAACTGGATTATGATTGAAAAGTAAATATTGTGAATTATGTTCTGTATACAGGATTCAGATAAGGATTCATGTATGTTATTGCTGTCAATTCACCTCATTTACACCTTGCACCACAGAAAAAGTTACCAGACAAGTGTATTTTCTGGAATGATTACTATCCAGAGTGCTGCCAGACTTGCAAAGCCACTAGGTATTTTTGAGCGACCTACGGCAATCTAAAGTACATTTTTCACTTTTTTCCTTAAATAGTGAACCATGTTTGCACTCTGCCAATAGTAGAGCAAATGAAAATTAAAATAGGAAAATATGGAAAAGGAATTATTGTGGATAAGGTCAAATTGTTATATAAAAAGGATTTGAACAATGTTTCATGTGCTTTATTTCTCTCAATTTACTTCAGTTAAACGTTTTAGCACAGAATTTGGCATCTGTCTGGTGCATTTACTGAAGTAAATACATTACTTTTTGTGGGGAGGTGTGCAATGATGCCAAGTTTGTCTTTGCTATTTAAGGCAGACAAAAGTAAATTTTTCACTTTTTTCCTTAGGTAATGAACTGTGTTTGCATGATGCCAGGTGGAAATAAAATGTACCTTAAAGTGGATTATGAGTGAGTAGTAAATATTGTGAGTTATGGCAGTGTTCAGTAAATAGGAGTCAAACAATGTTTTCTGCCAATTTACCGCAATTACACATTGCACCACAGAAAAGTTAACCTGACAAGTATATTTTCTGGAATGATTACTATCCAGAGTACTGCCAGACGTGCAAATCCACCAGGCAGTTTTCAGTTACCCAATGCAGCCTAAACTAAATTTTGCACTTTTTTCCTTAACTAGTGAACAATGTTTGCATGATGCTAAATGGAGAGCAAATAGAAAAGATATTAGAAGGGTAATATACATTAGGGAAATTACAGATAGTGAAGGAAATCCAATGTATGAGTATATGTAGCAATGACTGGAGCAAGAATTGCATTCAAGTGATAAATTCTTCCTTCTGACGTCTCTTTACAACATCAGACATGTACTTTGTGGAGCATATTATCAGGGTTGTGGTTAATGATATATTATGTTAGAGTCAGCAGACAAATGATCACATGTTGTTAACAACAGTGACAACAGCTGATTTTTAAATAACAGAATGGTATCACAAAATGTGATGAAATATATATTCAGACAATTCTCTGCAAAAGTATCATGTTAGTGGATTTGAACCATGCATCAAATATACCTTATCTAAAGCTCACCATACTTGTATCTCATGCTACAAAGAAAGTGAACTGTCAGGTCTATTTTCTTCCCTGAGTGCTATCCAGAGTGCTGACAGCCACTTAATGGCATCTGTCTGATTTGTTCTACCTATGGCAGCCTAAACTAAAATGTTCATCTTTTCCCAAAGCCATGAATGTTATTTTCCTGCTGCCAAGCAGCATGCAACTGATACAAGAAACAAATATATAAAGCATTGTAGATAAGGAAATGTATATGTACATGTTAGACAAAATGTGTCATATTGCAGCAGGCAGCTGTGTGGATTTTCATCATCAAACAATATTGAAACAATCTTTGCAGTGTACTTGCCATACTTGTCACAGACAAAGACATATAAGCATGGTGAAAAGGAGTTTAGATGTAATGGTAATGTGAGATTATATCAAGTCACATTGGAAGTACAACAGAAACAAGCTCTGAAAGTTGTCTTTTTGCATTAGACTGTGAATATCTGCATAATTGTGATATTGCAAACAGTTAACATAGGCATTAACCAACAAGATATTAAAAAAGACTGCAGTCACTGCAGATGTATCTGTCTCTTTCTGTCTAGTGTATCCTTCATTTATCTATACTTTCATAACAGCAAATCTGCCTCTGTTTTCATGCCATATGTTATCTTTAACAATGATTATTTTCTTTAATATGAACAACCTTTCCTGCTGATGGCCAGTAACTGTGGTCATTTAAGATAGCATTTGAATGTTAGGCCTGTCATTCCCCTATATCAGTCAGTGTACTTGCTGCCCTTTTTAAGTCTTTTGTCCCTATATACTTTTAGTAGGTGTGTAGCAAAGTGGGGAGAATGTGAAAGCTGATTGCTCTTGCAGTCAGAGTAATCAAAGACTCCTGCAAGCCATTAACAGGAAACTTTTCTTAATGTTAGTCCTAGCATTGCTAAGGCGTGTGCTTGTAATCATGTAGGTCTTTGTACCATGTTTACATTCTCTACACTTTGTGCAGTTTTTGGTATTCAGGAATGTGAATAATTTGACATCTTATTTGCATCATCACAGTGCTTACAGGGCTGACTCAGCACTATATACATACGTTGACTGTGGCCTTAACTTCGACCAGCATGTGTCTAAAGTAGTAAGGAAGGCTTTCTACGTAGCAAACTTGATTAGGAAAGGCATCACCTCGAGAGCAGAAAAGGTTGTAACTCTTCTATACTCTGCACTTATCGGGTCCATAATTAAGTATAATGCCCCATTCGGCATGTACCGTACAAAGCACCTGCAGCAACTGGAGAGACCTCAGAGGTTTCTAACAAAGAAGATCAAGGGGCTCCAGAATGTGCTTACACAGACCGACTAAAGTCCCTGTCACTATACTCTGTATCATATAGACTTTTTGGGAAGACTTATGCCTGGCCTACAGAGCAATCCAAGACCCAAACCTAATAAACTTGCTGCATATCTGTAAAACAAACAGGACTTGGGCTACCCATTTCATGGACTTAAATATGAGCTGCATATTAAATAGGACATGCTGGAGGGACATATTTATCTCCCAGTGACTGATGCATCTTTGGAACAGGCTACCAATTCATATGAAATAGAGTACCTCTATGACACTGTTCAAGAGGAACCTGGACGAGTGGATGGGGTACCATAAATTCTTAACCAGGGATAGCATCCACAAACCTCCTGGACATGGGCAGTCATCACTAAATGCAATCTTGGGTATTGACTAGCATTTCTATGCTATTACATTGGAATGAAATGGCTACATTTAAAATTACCTCAGGGTCAATAGCCTAGTTATTTCTTATGATCCTATGATCCTATGACTAGCATACAGCAACTTTATTGATCTGTCCTATTCAAACTGTTTGCTAATGAAGTCCAACACCAGTATGGACAGCAGTGGGCTCAGAGCTGAATTGTGATACACAATCATTCCCAGTGGGAACCCCTCTGTAAGGCTGAATACTATTTGTACTTGAGTCATTGGGTCCTTGTACATAGCTTGCACTAATTCTACCAATGTTTCTGGGACTTCAAACCGCACAGGACTGCCAAAATCAGCTTTCTTGGGACCTTGTTATATGCTTTCTCCAAGTCCAGGAATACCCATTTGGACTCTTTCCTCACAAGTATACTTATTCTCCAGTCATCTGGGATATGTCTTTCTCTCCGTACTCCTATGAGTACCCTCAGGGGCCATTTGTTTCCTATCTCACCAAACATATTGATCATACCTGCTGTGACCTCACCTGAGTCAGCTACTTTCTTCAAGGGTGGGCTCCTCCTTTTCTCTCATCATAGACTATGTCTGGGGCAGTACAGCTTATGTGGAGTTTTCTTCATTCAGGAGCTGATGGAGGTATTCTTCCATCTGCCTTTGATGTACTGTGGACTGGTGAGCAAGTTGTTGCTAGCATCCCTTATGAGGGTGTCTGATTATCTTATTTGTATTTTTGTCTTTGCTTTTTAACCTGACAGAGTTTCTTTGTGACATTGACTTTGTCACTTTCCCGACATTGGTAGAGTGTCTCTGATGCCTTGTTCTTTGCTATTGCAACTCCTCCCCTAGCCTCTTTGTTACCCAATCAGAATTCCTTCCTAGCCTTGTCTGTCTCTTCTGTCTCCCACTTTTTACTGAACTTCTTCTATCTTTCTTTTGATAACTCCTGGACTTCTGCATTCCACCAACAGCTTTCCTTGTGTACCATATTTCCATACCTGGCTCAACTGCATATCTATTCTGTAGCCCTTACATGTGCTGTTTTGAGGCACTACCACTCTTCTTCACCTCCACTTACTTCCTCTTCATGCTTAGGTGCTAGAGCCCTGAGTCAACTTCCAGGTCTTCAGCTGGGTCTTTGGTGACCACAGAGCCTTTTCTGACCAGTGCTTGCAGTTGATTGTGACAACCTGTTGTTTTTGCTTTGGGATGATTGTTTCACTGGAGTTGACTTGCAATCACTCTGTCTAACCCAGTGCCATTCCCTTACTAGGAGGAAGTCTACCTGAGTCGGATGTTGGCCAATTTTGCATACAGTGTGACTGTCTCTCTTTATGAACCATGTGTTGGCTGCCATCAAGACATTTTCCAGAGAGAAGGCTACAATGATGTCTCCTTCATTATTTCTGTTGCCCCACCCAGACCCATGTGGAACCAGGCAGTCCTCATATCCTGTTTTTTCTGTTGCAGTATGTACATTCGGGTCACCCATTATCAGCACCAGTTCATGTTGTCCTACTTTATCTAGTAGGTCCTGCAATTACTGCCTGAATGCACTCTTTTCCTCACTGTCATAACCATGCTTTTGTGAAAAGGCTGAGATTATGAATACTGCTCTATCATTACTCTGATGTCTGATTGCCATGCATCTGTCACTAATTCTGATGATATCCCTCAATCTCTTCTGAAGTATCTCACTCACCACAATTTCCACACTGTTTCTAGCCTGTCCTCTCCTGAGTAGTAAACGCTGGATCCCAAGCCAAGTGGCTTTGCTGCAAATCCCTTCTATCTTGTCTCCTGGATACATAGGATGTTCGGCCTCCTTTTTACCATCATGCCATTCACTTTCAAGTATAATCTATATTAAGTGTGGCAAATCTTAGTTCATTCTTAGTAGACTAGTCAGGCTGTGTTTCTCTGAGCACTTGACGGAATAACATTATTTCACCTTCTATCAATGAAAAGTAGTAGTGCTGATAGCATGGAAACAAACAAAACAAACATAAATAAAAGCACACAAAGTTAGCAACTATTTCCTAAATGTATAGAAGCACATATTTTTAAAGTAGGTTGTATTTTGTAGGAATTCAATTAACTTACATTTGAAGACAAATGATTTTTTTCAGACAGACACCTACACTATTCTGTGGGAATCTCCTCTGTTGGGATTCAAGCAGGCCAACTTTCATTATAAGGCCTGTTAAATAGCCTATATTTATTACCTTACTATAGAACCCTGGAATGCCAAGAGCAGCATCTACTACCACTTTTGTGTGTCTTTAAATATAATCAGAGCAAAACAATGTAGAACAACCACAGATTCATGATTTTTTTCTAAATAGACAAAAACAGGAAAAGCTTTTCAAATGTTTTAATATTTAGAAATTAATTTCTTTATTATTCTATGCCCCTTATTATACTCTGTTTTCTTTCATATGGGAAACCCATAGCATTGATTATACTAAGGGAAGAAATCAAATTATGGTTCCATCTTCATGCAGTTTTCCTATAAACTATTCATCTATTTGAGATGGAGGAACATTTGATGTGGCTTACTGGTAAATTGCTTTGGCTATGGTGTACAGGGTCTTGGGTTCAAGACCTGCAAGGGCTGTTTATTCAAACAGAAAATTCACCCCAGGGATAACTCCAGTGGCTCTACTCGACAGAGGCACTGGGAACTAAGGTCAGGTAGCACTATGCAAGGGTAATTCTATGGCTAGGCTTGTAAAGACCCCAGGGCCATTAGCCTAGTACACACCTATGAACAACCTCTTTGGCAAAGAAAGATTAGTAGGCTATATAGGCAACATGTTCAAAGTCAGGAATCCCAGTTTAAATAGCCCATACTGACATTTATAGATGTAATGTCTACCAAAATTCTTATCTAGGAAAATAAAAGTAGAATTGATTACCAAACTGAATGACTATAATATCACATATTTAAACAGCACACTATTTAAATGATATAGATCTGAGCAGTAAAATGCACAAATCTTGCACAGTCTTGTTATTCATACCTCTGTGGTATGGATTGCATTAATGGGTTTCTTGATCTTTGTTTTTTTTTCTTTTTTTTGCCTTGCCCTTCAGTTCACCACCTATCTCAACCTGTGGCTGCCTAAAGAGTCCATTAAATGACTATATTAAGACTCCTCTGGCCCATTCATTTTCTTGATAAGAACTACTGGCCTCATGCAGACTTGAAGTATCTGAAGGGAAGTGTGCAGTGCACTTGTTGTGTATTGCCCAGATCTCCAAGTATGATGTATCCATAGCCCAGCCAACCTTTCCAAACAAAACTACCATTAAACACTGGAATTCACCAATGGTTATACCATGAGATTGTGTCTTGATAATCATTCCTTATCCCTTCCCTAGGAGAGGTGAACAGACCCTGCTTCATAATTTATTTACTCCCCCATGCAAGTAACTAAACGAGCCAGTGTAGCTAACTAATTTTACTCAGGTCATCTGGGTTGTAGTCAGGGATTTATCATTCAGTGCCAGCACCCTACCTAAATGCTTAAATTTAACCCACTTTATTAGCTGTATAAGTGAACTGCTCCTCTATACGGTGTTTTCTGAAATATCCCTGGACGCAAGTATAAGAATAACTGAAATGCATTTGTAAATCTTACAGAAAGTAGCAAGCTAGCATATTTTTAAGAAGTTCTAGGACAATCAAGCACCAAAAGCAAATATATGCAGTCATGGAGACAACATGCACAGTTGTTGCAAACTGTAACTTGAAGTCAAGCTAAACCATGGATCATTGAAATTTGAGGGAGAAATTTTAACCACTGAGAAACTGGGGTGTCCACATAACGTTGACAACATCCCAGGGCGCTACCTTAGCCAAATAACTTATAATCCTTGGAGTCGCTTGGAGATCCATACTAGACCCTTTACTATTTTGCATATATTTCTGTGATCTCCAAATACATAACTAACTAACTAAATAAATAAATAAAAACAGGATTTTTTGATTAACTAAGTTTGCAGATAATTGCAAATTGGGGGTTATCTTCAAATCCCCTTCTAACATGCTACAACTTGAACTTAAAACATGTTAATAACTATTGCACAGAAAAAGAACTTGACCGGGGATTCAATAAAGTCTGAGTGGGCTTAGCATGAAGCCTACATGGAGTTTACGTGTTTGCATGAAGAGCAGCAGTGCTAATTGCATATGCATGTTGAGCATTGCACTTACACAGATACAAGCGAGATTTCGACAGAAACCCATGTAAAGCAGCACAAATACCTTCAGACATGCAGATATGTTTAACTATAGGCAAACTAGTTCTTCTGGATTGTGCAGACAGCCACAATGACTACCAGGGTTTAATAAGGCAATGGATACAGTTGTAGCATATTATAGGAAAGAGTAGTCAGTGCAAAGTCCAGTGAAAACCTGTTTTGGACATACTAAAACAAAGTATTGGTGGTTCTCATCAAGGATACAACAATTACATTATAAATACACTGTTCTGGGAAAATGTGTGCATTGAAAAGGGCCAGACACATAAAGAAAAGGTAAGAGGACAAGTGCAACATGGTAATGTACAGCAGATGAGGGCATGTGAATGTACGTACACCACAAAGCCAAGACAGTTGTAGCATGAACACTAATCACATATGTACATAATACAATATGTGCTGCTGTTTAAATGTTGTGTGTGGTTATAGTCATATCATTACACAGTTATGTATATATTATGTGAGTGTCACTCAAGGTCACATATCAATGGAGATGATTTGGCATGATTTAAACACCCTGACATGATTAGAGGAGAGCACATTTATCAAGGGCAGTATATACACTAGGGGGAATGTGCATGTTGTGAAGATCTGCATAATGATTTGCTGGAAAATGAGTGTAATGTCACCATAGGTCTCAAACAATCAGGACACATAGCAACAAATTCGTGGAAAACAATAGACAAAGGCAAGCACAATCAATATCATAATAATGCCACCATTAATCTGTGTCACTAACATAAAATATGTGATTGTCACGTAATACACTGTACATCTTCTGCATGAACATATGTGTACAACTGTAATGATTATTCAGTAATCTATAAGTGTAATCAAGCACACCTTCCTCAAAAAGTTCCTGCCTTTAAAAAGTTGTTGTTTAAATAATTTGTTTATCTGTTGTAGGCTACACACTAAAGTGCGATAGCCTTTTCTGATCGTTTGTAGTCATTTAAAGCTGTTTTAAGTTAATTTTTACTGTTTTTGTCTTATCTTTTCAAAAAAAACACAAAAAAACAAAAAAAAAAAAAAAAAACAATTCCTTGTTTCCCACCTTTCTAAGCTAGTATAGTCCAGTTTTCAGGCTAGTGTTGAATTCAGGACTGTGTTACAAGTTTCTGAGTTGCCCATACCTTACTTGGATAGAAAGAAGTTTCTCTGTTCACCTGTGAGAAAGGGGAGCTTTGAGCAAGCTGTCTGTCCCTGGAGGAGTGGTTCCAGCCCAGAAGTTAGTTGTTTATTGGCCATTTTGGGCTAATTTCTATCTCATTCATTTCCCTGCTATAAAAAACGTGTTTGCACAGTTTTGTGCACCAGGTAGTGCCGGTTAGCTACGGTTAAATTATTCCCAGCTCCACTAAGTCTCCTCTTCAGTTTTTCCCTTGGAACTAGTCTAACTCTCAACCTAAGCACTCAAAAACCATCTTACAGCCCAGCACTTGCTCAGACATAATATCAAGCATTAATATACCCTGACACTGATTGCCCAGCAGTGCAAGGCTCTTTATTCATCCCTCACCAACCGAGTGACTAAGCAGCTCACCCTACTATTCTGGCATGACCAAAGGGCAACTTCAGGTGCACTCCCCAGTCCAGCTGGTTAATCTGGGTATCCTGAGGCAATGTTACAGCTGCCTCATGTACACAGACAACCCTCTCCTCCTACCACAAAACACGAACTTATGCGAGAGATGCAATTATACAGCCAAACTGGAAGCTAAGCTGTCTCCACCCAAGACTGGAACAGACAGTCAAGAGGAGAAAGATAACACTTGCACCACAACTTCAGCCGCACACAGACCTGCTAAAAAAGCACTGGCAAAAAATACACATAAATACACAAAATCATAGTCGGAGGCTCTAAATAAAAACCTGCAAAAGCATCAGAGACCTCCAAAGCAGACACCCAAACAACCTGCATTTCCCGTCACAAACCAGACAACACATAAAACACAAAATCAGTATGCCATACAATCACAGCCCTTAAGGTGAAATAACATACCTAACACACTAATAAAAGGTGACTACAGTCAGGCACACTGATACCCTACTCACTAGGCTGGACAAGCAGAAGGTTACTGTTAGCTGCCTGTCAGGAGCCAGAATCTGCCACATAACACAAGCACTCAGGTCACTCCAGAACAAGTACAAATATGACTCTGTCATGGTTTATGTTGGTGTGAATGACCTGAGACGTACCTCCCTGGACTTCATGAAAAGAGACATGGAAGAGCTCTCTGATCATGTAGCCCAGGCTGGTACGACCCTGACCCTGAGTAGCATCCTGCCCTCACCAAGAATGATACCTTAGCATAAAGAAAAAAATTATCAATTTCAACAATTGTCTAAGCTTCTGGTGTCATTCAAAGGTGATCCAGTGTCTGTCAGCCTGGGACGACATGCTCGACAAGTCGCTTTGCTTCACAAGAGACGGCTTGCACTTGTCAACCCCAGGCTTTCGAATACTGGCCAAGCCTCTTGCTGCCCCCATAGTGCTTTTTTTAGGCAAGGCTCAAAAGTCAAACCCACCTCCATAAACAGCACAATTAACAAAAAACTGAGGGTTATGCTACTCAATGCCAGGAGTTTAAATCTCAAAATGCACGCACTCAAAGCACTCCTCAGTATGGAGAACGTCGACATCTGTGCAGTAGCTGAAACCTGGTTCAAGGCTCCAGAGAGCAACCCAGCACTACCGGGCTACAACTCATATCACATGTTTTGGCCACAGAACACAAACCGAAACACAAAAGGAGGAGGTGTATCCGTATTCATCAAGGATAACTACACCTCCAGGTTAGTGGCACAGCATGATACCTCTGAGATCATCCATGTGCAAATAACATCAGGCAAATCTGCAATGCAAATTGTGGCCTGCTACAGACCACCCACCATGACCCAGAAACATCGCTCTGCCTTTCTGGAGACACAGGAAAACATGAAGATCCTACCAAACACCCTGATATTTGGCAATTTCAATTACCCTACCATTCACTGGGAAAACTACTCGAGTACAAATTCCCAGGCCCAGCACATCCTGGAATTCATCAACTCAAACACCCTGGATCAGCTGGTAAACTCCCCTACCAGAGGTGAAAACATACTGGCCCTGGTTATCACCAACATGGGTGACAGGAGTTCCACACTGGAGGTCAACCCGTCACTGGTTAAATCAGACAATAAACTAATCACTCTGGATGTCAACACCCCATCACCAATCCCAAGTAAGGAAACCACAGTAAAAACCTTTTCCAAAGCAAACTTCACCTTACTTACGACAGAGGTGGTAAGTTTCAAAGCCCCCCATGCTAAAGGATAGCACTGCCCAAGATGCAGAAACCTTTACAAATGCACTCTATGAGCACCTACAAGGATGCATGAATAGTGCCATTCCTAGCAAAACCAAGACTCACTCATCTAAGAGAAGGAAACCAGTTTGGTGGACCCCTGCAATAAACAGTCTATACAATAGAAGGAGGAAACTAGTTCAGAAAAAAAGCAAATCCCAAGAAGGAAAGACATCCTTGATCAGTATCAGTAAGAAACTGAGGTCCCTCATGAAATCAACCAAGTATAACTTCGAAAGAAAAATAGACAAGGATTCAAAAGATAACCACAAAGCCTTCTATGTTAAGAATCTAAGTGGCAACTCACAGATATGCACTGAACTAGTGAAAAATAGCACAAAATATACTGAACCTACTGATATTGCCAATATCCTGGCAGATTGATTCAGTGCAAACTTAACCCCCCTCTCACCTCCAAAAGGGCCCACAGCAATACCGGAAAAGTGTAGTGTCCCAAAAATCACAGACACACAGGTGAAAACAGCCCTTTCAAAAGCCAAAAACACAGCGTCAGTGGGACCAGATGGTGTCCCAGGCTGTGTCTTGCATGAACTACAGAACAAACTAACCCACCACCTAAACACGCTGTTCAACCTCAGCCTCTCCACAGGCTATGTGCCCATAGAATGGCACACAACAACAGTATTACTCTCCACAAAGGAGGGGCCAAAACTGACCCTGGTAACTATCACCCCATAAGCCTGACTAGCCTGGTCTGCAAGGCTGTGGAGTGCATCATCATGGAACTCATTAACAAAGACATTGGGAACCTCCAAACACTTGACTCACCCAGTTTGGCTTTGTTAAGGGCAGATTATGTCTACTAACCCTGGTGGACTTCTTCGAGACAGTCACCAAGGCCATACACAAGGGAAAGGTGGTTCACACAGCCTACCTTGACCTCGTCAAGGCTTTCGACACCATTCCCCACTCGGGTATTACAGAAAAACTCACCAGCCTGAACATAAACCCTTAAGTCACGAGATGGGTTGCCAACTGGCTTACAGACAGAACTCACACAGTAAGAATAGTGGGCTCCAGGTCAGACTCTAAACCAGTCACAAGTGGTGTCCCACAAGGCTCAATCCTGGGACACCTACTGTTTGGCATATACTTCTCAGAAGTACAGGCAAACACAGGAGGACTATGGCTAACCAAGTTCGCCGATGACTGCAAACTGGAAGCCATAATTGACTCTCTGGCTGACACGGACATCCTCCAAAACGGCCTTACTGAGATGGACATCCAGTGTCAAAGTCATGGCGTCAAGCTAAATGCCAAAAAATGCATAATTATCCCATTTGGGAAAAACAAAAAAACCCATGAATTACCACATAGGTGGCAGCCGCCTTAATACAGAAGAGGTAATAAGAGATCTGGGGACCCAGGTAGATAGTAATCTCTCCTTTGACAATCATATTGCCAAAGTAGTTAGGAAATCTTTCTATGCGGCCCATCTAATTACTAAAGGGTTTGCATCTAGAAATAAAGAGGTTATAGTGCCCCTCTACTTGTCACTCATTAGACCAATCGTACAGTACAATGCCTCATTTGGGATGTACCTCACAAGGCACTTCCAACAGCTGGAAAGACCACAAAAGTACCTCACCAAGAGGATTACTAGTCTAAAACATATGTCCTATGTAGCCCGACTGAAAAATCTTCGGCTGTACTCAGTGGCATATCGCTTACTCAGA
This sequence comes from Protopterus annectens, assembly GCF_019279795.1. NCBI lineage: Eukaryota > Metazoa > Chordata > Ceratodontiformes > Protopteridae > Protopterus > Protopterus annectens. The sequence continues at coordinate 205,089,019 of NC_056748.1, forward strand.
GGTGATCTCTGCCTGACTTACAAAGCCATGTCCAACTCAGAATTGATGAACATGCTCCACCTAAAGAAATCCAAGTCACTGGGAGCCATGCGCTCTAGTGAGCTAAACCTTGCCACAACAATAAATAGAACATGCTGGAGGGATAGTTTCCTGTCACAGAGACTCCCCATGCTTTGGAACAAAATTCCAAATTACATCAGGCAGAGCCCCTCACTAATACTTCAAGAGAAACCTTGACAAGTGGATGGGTAACAGAAAATACACTGCTGGGATCACTTCATTGGCTCTGCTTGACAGAGGATCAGTTAAATTAATCAGTGGGGCAGCAAAAGCCGACACACTCTGGCTAGGCTTATAAATGCTCTCGGGCAGATAGCCTAGTACCTACCTATGAACCTATGAACCTATACAAATTACCACTTTTCAGAGGTATAAAGAGGGATAGTGTTACACTTGAAGTTTCAATTATGAACAAACTTGGTTAGGTGTGACAGATATGCATGATATATATATATATATATATATATATATATATATATATATATATATATATATATATATATATATATATGCCACATTACACACTTGCAAGAATGTATCCTATGCCATTAATTTTGTCAGTCAGCTATGTATTTACTGGGCACATCACAGGAACACATATGACACATGCATCTTGTATATCACCTTGAATGTAGCTCTGCTCTGTCAACTCCTAATGATTATGCATCGCAAAGAATACTTAGGTATGGCTGATAAGATGAGTGGGAGCTCAGTGTGGTAGAAATGATCAACTTGAATGTCTATTGTCAGTATAAAGGTTTAGATAATATAGCAGTGCAGTTGTGGTATTTATTCCTGTAGTGTAGTTGACTTTTGGGAACTAGTACTGACATACCAGTTTTCAAGTGCATGGATGCAGGTAACACGTGACTCAGTGTAAACATGTGTTCAGTCAGTAAAAAGTGTTTTTACATGGATTTTAATGGGATGAAGATTGACTGGGCAATAAATATATGTAAAACATGCTAAATAGCTCTTCCATAGTGCACCACCGAGCAGCTGGTTTGCAAGATTAATAGCAAAGTGTTTCCGCATGCGAGATACACATTTAGTAACTTCAAATTGAACTTGAGAAGTACTTATAAATATTGGGTATGGTAGAAATAGCAAACAAATACCATGGTGGTCATAATGTAGTTTAAGGTGTAAATGTTGTCATACATTTTATGACATTAAAAACTATGTGTACTGCTTTCCCCATTTGTGTGAAGTTAAGTGCTGAGTAAATGCGATTCTCTGCTTTGTTGAGAAAAATACTGTTACTTTTATTGGGTGGCTTGCCTCTGCACAAACATGATAAGCAGAGAGACATGACAGTCAGCACTTTGCAGAGTACTAAGTATAATAAAAATACCTGCTGCCCAGCTGTCTCTGTAGCAGTTTGTGTAACAGCAGTGAGCTCTTTTTTTGAACACAGATGATACATGGTTCAAATCCATCTCAATCTAATTTTTGAAAATTTATTCAGGATGTAATTAAATAATTGCATGTGATAATTTTTGCAAATGTGAGTCGGAATGACTACAGTTTAAAAAGGAGCAATACTGAATTGATTTATGTCAAGAGTACACATATGGATGTGCATACTGATACAGTCATCAGTCTAAACAAATATTGCAGGAAATATTTAAAATGGGTTCCTATCATGAAATCGAATAGGCTGAAGAATGAATGCTTTTAACACAGGGAATGCCATTCTTAAAATTTTTTGTGAGATTGCAGTACAGTGAAGATCAGAAAATTTGCCCTTTGGGGCAGAGCCTAGATGGCCAACTGAGAGCAGTGAATTATGAGAGCTCTATAAAGTAGTATAATATAGGAACATTTTATTTTCAAGTTTAAAACATGAGAAATCTATAGATAAACTACTAAACTACACAAATATCAATTTTGGTGGAGATATACAAAACTTTTCCTGTCTAGTAACTTGGAGATATATTGAGTCACTGAATGTGAACAACTTAAGGAATTCTCATCCAGATGCTGCTTTGCAAAAATAACTGCAATTGATGACATCTACCTTACAGGAACTATATTTGAAGATGGATGGCTGTAAAAATGACTTGGAAAACCTCAAGTTAAATTGTCAACAGCAGACTGATACTCTTAAGGAACTATTACAGCAACACCATACAAACATAACAAATATAGAGACTTCTCTAAATGACATCGAAGGGAGACTCAAAGAGAAAGAATTTCAAAAAGAATTTCTGCTTAAACAGAATACATGGCTGCTTAACAAAATATATGACTTAGAAAACAGGGAAAGGAGAAACAACATAAGGATCTTTGGTGTGCTTGAAAACACTGAAGGTGAAGACATTATTTCATTCTTAACAACCTGGATTCCTGAATTTTTAGACTTGAAAGGTGGGCTTTCATTTGGAATTGAAAGGGCACATAGAGCACTGAGGAAACCTACTTCTAACTCAACAAATACTCCACCTAGATGCATAGTTATAAAAATTCTTTCATTTCTGTACAAGGAACTAATATTAAAATCTGATTGGAGAAAATCACCCTTAAAATACAATCAAAGCCTGATAAGGTTTGACAATGATTATTCTTCCAGAATTCTAGAACAAAAGTAAACAGTCTGGCCAATAATAAAACTGTTGAAACAAAACAACATTAAAGCACAGCTGGTCTTTCCAGCCAAGATAAAAATACTTTTTACCAATGAGATGAGAACCTTTAATGACTTAGAAGAAGCTAATATTTCATCAAAAACAACATAGTGTTTATCCCAGAAGAAATGGAATGGATGGCCCCTACTCTTAAAAGAATAAAAGAAACAAATCCTTGGTATGATGCTAGAAAGAAGAAAAAACTGATTCAAAGATAGCTGTCCTAAAAAAATAACTCTTACAACTACATCTCTCAAAATATCAACTGATATGGTACATCACTTGTCATCTGTTTTTATTTAAAAAGGAGAGTTTCTTAAACAGCTGAGAAACAGTAATGATTTATTCAGAATGTTCAAAGAGTCCAATAGGGTCGGCCACAGTGGTGCAGCGATTAGTGTTGCCGCCTCATAGCAAGAGGTTCTCCACTTCGATCCTCGGCTGGGGTGCCTTCTGTGCAGAGTCTGCATGTCCTCCCTGTGGTCATGTGGGTTTCCACCGGGTTCTGCGGTCTCCTCCCACATCCCAAAGACATGCTGTAGGTGGATTGGACACTCTAAAATAGCCCTAGTCATGAGTGTGTGTGTGCCTCCTGTGGAAGGTTGGGCGCTGGTCTGGCAACTCAACATTGTAAAACTCCCATGCCAATCATGAGTGGACAGGTGATCTGCTGTGGCGACCCCTAACCGGGAAAAGCCAAAAGAAGAAGAAGTTCAAAGAGTCCAATAATTCTTCACAAACAAAGGTAGGTCAAGATAAGTTACTATCTGCATTATATATAAGCCAAACAAAGTAACATATAATACAAACATAGAAGTTTCTATTCCCCTACTTGAACTCAATGAATACTTATCTTGTTCATTTTTCATTGATTTTACTTATAATAATTTAAATAATTAACTAATTCAACACAGTACCATTCATCAGAGTTCAAACTGAAATGTAACAAATTAACATCATATATAATAGCAGTAACAGTAGAGTGTTTTGAAAAAAAATGCTGTCATGAAAACTAATGCCTTCTTCAGTTAAAGTATGATTTAGAAAAGTCATGTATACCCTGGTTAAATATTAGTAGCAAGTTCCTAGTACAAATGTCATCATTCTTCTTCTTCTTCTTTTGGCTGCTCCCATTAGGGGTCACCACAGCAGATCAACTGTTTCCATTTCTTCCTGTCCTCTGCATCTTGCTCTGTCACACCAACAACCTGCATGTCCTCTCTCACCACATCCATAAACCTTATCTTAAGCCTTCCTCCTTTCCTCTTACCTGGCAGCTTCATCCTTAGCATCCTTTTCCCAATATACCCAGCATACCCCCTCAGCACATGTCCAAACCAATGTAATCTTGACTCTCTGGCTTTGTCTCCAAACCTTCCAACCTGGCTGACGCTCTAATATACTTATTCCTAATCCTGTCCACCCTCGTCACACCCAGTGCAAATGTTAACATCTTTAACTCTGCCACATCCAGCTCTAACTCTTGCCTTTTTGTCAAAGCCACTGTCTCCAACCCATATAACATAGCTGGTCTCACTACCCTCTTGTAGACCTTCCCTTTCACTCTTACTGGTACTCATCTGTCACAAATCACTCCTGACACTCTTCTCCACCCACTCCATCCTGCCTGTAATCTCTTCTTCACCTCTCTTCCACACTCACCATTACTCTGAACTGTTGATCCCAAGTATTTAAACTCATCCAACTTCACCACCTCTACTCCCTGCATCCTCGCCATTCCTCTATCCTCCCTCTCATTCACACATACATATTCTGTCCTAGTCCTGCTGACCTGCATTCCTGTTCTCTCTAGAGCATATCTGCACCTCTCCAGGGTCTCCTCCACCTGTTCTCTAATCTCACTACAGATTACAATGTCATCTGCAAACATCATAGTCCACGGGGACTCCTGTCTGATCTTGTCTGTCAACCTGTCCATCACCATTGCAAATAAGAAAGGGCTCAGAGCTGATCCTTGATATAATCCCACCTCCACCTTAAACGCATCTGTCACTCCCACTGCAGGCATCACTGCTGTCACACTACCCTCATACATATCCTGTACCACTCTTACATACTTCTCTGACACTTCTGACTTCCTCATACGGTACCACAACTCCTCTCCAGGCACCCTGTCATATGCTTTCTCTAAGTCCACAAAGACACAATGCAACACCTTCTGACCTTTTCTGTACTTCTCCATCAACACTCTCAGAGCATACATTGCACCTGTAGTGCTCTTTCCTGGCATGAAACCATACTGCTGATCACTAATCATCACCTCCCTTCTTAACCTAGCTTTCGCTACTCTTTCCCATAACTTCATGCTGTGACTGATCAATTTAATCCCTCTGTATTTACTACAGCTCTGCACATCACCCTTATTCTTACAAATTGGTACCAAAAACACTTTTTCTCCATTCCTCAGGCATCCTCTCACTTTCTAAGATTTCAATAAACAATCTATTTAAAAACTCCACAGCCATTTCACCTAAACACCTCCATGCTTCCACATGTATGTTATCTGGACCAACAGCCTTTCCATTCTTCATCCTCTTCATAACTATCCTTACTTCCTCCTTGCTAATCCACTGCAGTTCATGATTCACTATCTGAACAGCATCCAACCTTCTCTCCTTCTCATTCTCTTCATTCATCATCTAATATTAGTAGCAAGTTCTTAGTACAAATGTCATCATTATTCTGTCTAAATATAGTTAATATCAATTATGGCAGGTATCACAGCTACGAGGGCTGTTTGATCAATCCTGATATGGTGTGCCTAGATGCACCTGTGTATGGCAGCTAGTACAAATGTAATTATTATTCTGTCTAAACATACTTAATAACATTTATGGCAGGTATCA